>NC_141336.1:757500-782500 GCF_037954235.1 Aulostomus chinensis | reverse complement strand
CACTCTCTTTCAAGGAAACACTACCATTGGTTCTCCTCCTTGGCCCCGCCTCCTGCAGGCCTTCGGCTCATAGCTACGTGACTGAAACACTCCAAGCAGTCTCACTAGCTCCACTTATAAACATCACCCTCGAGAGACAGACAGTTAACACCTCGGGAACTCAGACATCTTCACTATGGGAAAATGTTTTTATCCTTATTACTGCTGATGTTTCCGTGCTGACCCACATACATCAGTACTTCACAACCATATTTCCAATAACACCAATCATCAAAATTCCGTATATGAAATTAATACTTTTTGTAGGAAGAAAATGTCTGTTTTTTTCCCCAAAGCAAAACAAACATGAATTAAACAACAAATGTTAAGAATCATCATCACTGCTGGGAAAATGAATCCGAAACGCTCAAGGAAACGCCTTCTTCAGTGGGTGGGATCTCGAGGTTAAGCCATGCTAACTGTTAGCTAACTGTTGGAGTTGCTTTGTCAGTGAGACGGTCAGGAAAGTTCTGAACATGCGACGACTTGACGGGGAAGCTGAGATGAAACTGCAGGCTGAAGCTAAAAATGCTTCAAAATGCTACCAAACTTTCTCCATAGCCTTGTTTCCGCCTCTGTCCTTGTGGATGACATCACTTCTGTGCCTGGATGCTGGCAAGGAGGTGTGAAACAGACAAAACAACCAGAAGTGTTTCCTCAAGAGAGACTTTTTAACCGTGAACATTCTCTTTGGTAACAGGACTTCTGTCCCAGAGACGAGGTCCCTGTTCCTGACTCAGGTGTCCAAGTCCATACCAGCAGCCTTCAGTGTGTGTGTGTGTGTGCCTCCCCTGGGTCCTCAGTGTTGGTCATGAGGAAGATCTCAAAGAGACAAACCATGTTTCCAGCAGGTGTAACTCTTCTACCTGAGACCCCCCCCCCCCCCATCCAAGCCAGTGGAGGCGGGCAGCTGGAGTCAATAAGCAGCTGCTGAGCCCTGTAAATCTCTAAGTACCAAATGTCTTTCTTCAGCCTGAGAGGACAGTGGGGAGCACGAACACTGGGAGGGCACCAGTAAATCCAGCTGGATTAGGACTGAAAACAGGGATTTTACATTTACTGTCAGTTTGCGTCGGCTGTGCTGTGCGTCACTCTCGGCAGGTGGCTGGACACTGATGGCGTGAATGGTGCAGGATTGCCAACAGATACCGACGGCTGCATCTGCATTTCCAGAAAGAACCTTGAACTATCAGCAGAGGCCAAACGTGCTCCCAGCAGAGAATAAGTCCACGAAATGGACTGCAAGAGCAGAGAAAACGAACCGGCGCTCGCTGGAGCGTCCAACCCAAACACCCAGCATCTACTTGGCAAACAGGTTTCATGTGAAGGAGCGGTGCTTTATGAGGGTGTTAGCTGAATTAACAAATTGCAATGCAAACGAGAAACACGCCTGCAAGTAAAAACAAGCCCAGCATCTCCCTGCTAATGCTGGAGGGCGGTTAGTGACACAGTCAAGGTGTTTCTCCCCAGCAGATTTATAATGTTCTGGAGTCTCTGAGAGAGCCAAACATGAGCAAGTTGCAGGTTTTTGGCTGCAAACCCCAGTAATGGCGGTGCCCTGACAGCAGAGTAATACGCACTGTCAGGAGAATTCTTAAAGAGGCTTTCACTGATGCCTGTCTGTAATTGCCTCAGGTCACGGCCGCCGCTTAACTGCAGATGACCCAGGCAGGCATTATATGTTATTACAAGACGAGGACTCCATAGCCCTCATAAAATCAACTATCAAGGGTATTTCTCCCAACTTTTAGCTCTGGAGGCCTGGATTTTGTAAAAATCAAGATCCCCCCTCCCTCCTCTGTGTGTGTACATTTTTTTCCAGCCCTGTCTCTTTTGAACATTAATTCCCAACAATGGCACTTTTCATTTGAGTGAGAGCAGAGCAAGGAAAGACTCTTTCAGCATGTGCTCAGGACTGAGGGTCGCAGCTCTCAGACACTCAAACTTAAGTATTTTTTCTGAGTGGGATCCAAAGACGACCTGACTAATGGACGTTCACTGGTGGGGAAACATCTCGGCCTCGAACGCTGCAGCCCGAGGCTTTTTCTGTCCTGCCTCACTTATGTAAGTGTCAAGAAAAATCCCAAAGCTGGCGGGTTGAGTCCAGGCCGCTGCGCCGGGCGCTCAGCCTGAAGGCTTGTTTACCCTCTCACAGAAGTGCATGAACACTCGCCGCCTGTTTGCTCGTTTGCAGACAATCAGCTTTTATGAGTCCAGGACATGAACCTGACAAGTCCATGGAAGCTAATTCCTAAAACACATGTGAACAAAACACAATGTTCTCAAGTCTCAGGAATCTTAATGAGGTATTGAAAATGGAAATGGCCATCAAGCCCTGGTGGACCGTCCCGTGATGGATGGTCCCTCTTCATGCTCCAGCTTCATGTGAGGATGATGAGTAGACCACTGCTGATAACGCTTCTTGGTGAAAAGCTTCACGAGTGGACAGAAAATCCCAGCAAGAGCGATTGAGTATCTGCTGGAAACCAGAGCTGAAGATTTCATACAACACTTAATTGCTTTCTGGAGTTATGAAGCGAAGGCTAACTTCTTCTATTCTTGAGCAACGGTGTAAGAATGTCTGTGATTTGTGACCGAAGCAAAGAGCAGAAGGGGATTTATGAAAATCACTTATTGTTTAATGGTGTATTTTTACAGGGTTTATTTTCACATTTTGTGCTTATTTAGCTGGTATCACTGCCAGAAACAACATGGAAGCTTTGTGTACCGAGCGCACACTCGCATGTACGCAGTATTTATCTCTCTAATAAAAGAGCACTCGTCCAAACAGCTCCAGACTTGGCAGGTGGGTTGTTGGGAGGAAGGAAGTTCTGAGGCTGTGCTCGCTTGGATGAAACAGAACCACTCGGAACCCCTGTGTGTGTGTCTGTGTGTGTGTCTGTGTCCGTGTGCGCACACAGACACACACACAGACACCTGTATATTTGTGTGTGTATGCCTGTGCAGACACACACACACACACATATACAGGTGTGTGTGTGGTGGAGCATCATGCTGGTGCGTCGGAAGCAGCTCGACACTGGAATGCTCTAATGTTTGGCTGCAGCTCTCCTGAGGCGTCCTGAGCTGTAAGCCTATCATCTCCCCTAATGCATAGGTAATCACATGTGTGTCAGTTCTCACCACTTCCCTCGCTGACAGGCCAATCGGCCGGCCACTCCAACCATGAAAAACATCCCTTTTACAACATGTTTTTTCCCCCTTTTGTTTTTTTTATTCCTCCAAAGCGCGTGATGGACACCCAGGGAGACTGTGTGACACTGATGGCTGGGTGAGGGCATCATTTCCATGAGTAAAATATCAAGCAGCTGTCAGAGCTGTCAGCTGCTGCACACACAGACACACACTCTGGCTGCAGCTGCTGCGACGCCCATGTCACCAGATATGTATTTTCTTTATTCTAGAGTTTTCCCTTTGAGTGCCAAATGGATGCAGCCGAGCTGGAGAGACGAAGAAGACATTTGTATTCACATGTGTAACACATGAAGGTCTCGGCTTTGCCGCAACAGCCAGCGCCACCGCCGCCATGTTCACTGTCAGCTGGTTTATTGGAAACTGGCTGAAGAGAAAAAGCAGCACTTCGCTGCCGTACGCCTCATTTTCTCCTCAGCTGACAGAATTTACACACTCGCCTGGTTAGACAGGCTCACGGAGCTGTTTGTCTTATTACTATTGAATATCCGTGTCGTTGAATCGTTTGTGCGTGAGTGTCTATGCGCATGTGTGTTGTTGAGTGTATCGAGAGATTGAAGAATAATGTAATTATGACAGGTGATAATAAAAATATCAATGTGATCAAATAGTTAGCATCATCATCATCATCATCATCATCACCATCATCATCACCATCACCATCAACATCATCACCATCATCATCATCATCATCATCATCATCATCATCATCACCATCATCATCATCATCATCACCATCATCATCATCATCATCACCATCATCATCACCACCACCATCATCACCATCACCACCATCACCATCATCATCATCATCACCATCATCATCATCATCACCACCATCATCATCATCATCACCAACACCACCATCGTCATCATCATCATCACCATCATTACCATCATCACCATCACCATCATCATCATCACCATCATCATCATCACCATCACCATCATCATCACCATCATCATCATCATCACCATCATCATCATCATCATCACCATCACCATCACCATCACCATCATCATCATCACGACCATCATCACCATCGTCATCACCATCATCATCATCACCATCATCATCACGACCATGATCACCACGACCATCACCATCACCATCATCATCACCATCATCACCATCATCATCATCATCATCACCACCATCATCATCATCATCATCATCATCACCATCATCACCATCACCACCACCATCATCACCATCATCATCATCACCATCATCATAATCACCATCATCATCACCACCATCATAACCATCATCATCACCATCATCATCATCATCATCACCATCACGACCATCATCATCACCATCATCACCATCACCATCATCATCACCTTCACGACCATCATCACGACCATCATCATCATCATTATCATCATCACCATCGTCATCACCATCACCATCATCATCACCATCATCATCACCATCACCACCATCACCACCACCATCATCATCACCATAATCATCACCATCATCATCACCATCACCATCAAAATCATCATCACCATCATCATCATCATCATCATCACCATCATCACCATCACCACCACCATCATCACCATCATCATCATCACCATCATCATAATCACCATCATCATCACCACCATCATAACCATCATCATCACCATCATCATCATCATCATCACCATCACGACCATCATCATCACCATCATCACCATCACCATCATCATCACCTTCACGACCATCATCACGACCATCATCATCATCATTATCATCACCATCGTCATCACCATCACCATCATCATCACCATCATCATCACCATCACCATAATCATCACCATCATCATCACCATCACCATCAAAATCATCATCACCATCATCATCATCATCATCATCACCACCACCATCATCAACATCATCATCATTATCATCATCACCGTCATCACCATCGTCATCACCATTGTAATCATCACGACCATCATCATCACCATCATCACCATCATCATCACCATCATCACCATCATCATCACCATCATCATCATCACCATCACCATCATCACCATCATCACCATCATCACCATCATCACCATCATCATCACCATCATCACCATCATCATCACCATCACCATCATCACCATCACCATCATCACCATCATCATCATCACCATCATCATCATCGTCACCATCATCATCATCACCACCATCATCATCACCATTATCTTCATCATCACCACTATCACCACCATCATCTTCATCACCATCATCATCACCATCATCTTCATCATCATCATCATCACCATCACCATCACCTTCATCATCACCTTCATCATCACCATCATCATCATCATCACCACCATCTCCATCATCATCATCACCACCATCACCATCATCACCATCACCATCATCATCATCATCACCACCATCTCCATCATCATCATCACCATCATTATCATCATCACCACCATCATCATCATCTCCATCATCATCATCACCACCATCATCACCATTATCATCTTCATCACCATCATCACCACATCACCACCATCATCATCATCACCATCACCTTCATCATCATCACCATCACCATCATCATCATCACCACCATCATCATCACCTTCATCATCATCATCATTATCACCATCATCACCATCGTCATCACCATCATCATCACCTTCATCATCATCATCATTATCACCATCATCACCTTCATCATCATCACCATCATCACCATCATTACCATCATCATCCCCATCATCACCACCACCATCATCATCATCACCTTCATCTTCATCACCATCACCATCATCACCATCATTACCATCATCATCCCCATCATCACCACCACCATCATCATCATCACCTTCATCTTCATCACCATCACCATCATCACCATCATCATCATCACCATCACCATCATCATCACCTTCATCATCATCACCATCATCATCACCATCACCATCATCATCACCTTCATCTTCATCACCATCATCATCACCTTCATCTTCATCACCATCACCATCATCACCATCATCATCATCATCATCATCACCATCACCATCATCATCACCTTCATCACCATCACCATCATCATCACCTTCATCTTCATCACCATCACCATCATCACCATCACCATCATCATCACCATCATCATCATCACCATCATCATCATCATCACCATCATCACCACCACCATCATCATCATCACCATCATCACCATCACCATCACCATCACCATCATCATCACCATCACCATCATCATCATCATCACCATCATCATCATCGCCATCATCTTCATCACTATCATCATCATAGGCATTGTTCTTTCATGCGTTAAGATGGCGTCACTGACGTCTTCAGGTCACCAGAATCAGACACACCAACATGCTTTATGCTATAGAACCCCCCCCACACACACACACACACACACACACTCACACAAATTCATATACACACATTCATTTACACACATACACACCATCAGATCCATCACCTGGTTGTTTTGTAACATCCTTTGCACTTCCTCATTAAGGCCATAGGGGGCACCAAAGTCCATAATGGCTGCTTAGTCATGGTTTGTCCACTTGTCTGTATTTCAGTTCGCATAAATCACCTTTTACAGTTTTTTTTCTGTTTTGACACCAAGTACCAAATGAAACAGTGCATTTTCAGTGAGAACCATGTGACCCTGAACATGCGGGGATCCACCAGGCAACCACGCCGTCTGCCTCCTGACAGCAGCAGCAGGGCGGCGCTCCAGCCTCGAGGCTCCATTTGTCTGCTTACATGTGTTTGACTTGAATATCAATCCAGCAATTAGCTTGAAGTCAGACCTAACCACAGCCCCCCCACACCCATTACACCCCCCACCCCTGCTGTCTGCTTGAAGGAATCCACTGTAAAGTGTGATGGAAGAAAATGATTGAGATTATTAGGTGCCCCTGATGTGTTTTCCCAGCGCTCAGGGCCTAATAAGGAAAGCAAACACAGATATGGCTGCTTCTTATTTGAGGACAATTGTCACTGATGACTGGGGGGATAAAGATCGGAGGATGTGGAGGAAATTGGGCTCCAGGGTTCCTTCTCCAGCCCGGCGGGAGGCTGCTGGGTAAAGCTTGAATAACAAATGAGTTTTGCTGAGGATTTGGCTAATCATCTCAGGCCGCCGCCACCACCTTGGGACAACTGGACTTATCAGAGAGAGAGAGTGAGAGCGAGAGAGAGTGAGAGAGAGACATAGAGAGAGAGAGAGAGCACTTGAACTGCAGCCCTGAGCTCTAATTAACGGCAGCCGCAAATTAAAAGCAGCTGGCAATAATTACATAATTAAGGTGCCTTTGGGGGGAAGAAAAGCATAATTTCTGCAGCCATCGCAATAAATCTTGTGCTGTCCGAGTCCATACGTTTAACATGAACTTTCCTCAGCAGGTTAACGCATTACTCATAAAACACAGTATCCCTTTGTGTTTAGCTTGGATCTGCTTAATAACAAAGGGTACAGGATGGACGCGCTGCCCAAACGTCTCCGAGCCGCCGGAGCGCGAGGAGCCAACACCTCCTCTGAGCCCCGTGTGACTGTTGCTGCGCCACAACAGCGTGTTGCTGGGAGGAAGCATGTGCACCTCCAGCCTGAGCCCACTGCGGATTTACCACCTGCAACTGCGTGTGTTGTTAGAAGCTACAACCTGCAAACATTCACATTTTCAAATTAGCAGTGATCACCTCAAAGGGAACATTTGGTTTTACTTTGGATAATTCTGCTGAAACTCAAGTCAGACGGTAACTTTTACCCTGAAAACACCACAGATGAGCAATTAAGCAATTACAGCCATTTGCCGTCGTAAACCATAAACACCTCCAGCACGCTCCACGGAGCCTCCCCCTGATCTGGTGTCACACACTCTCGCCGATGATTAATAGTTTAATTTCTCTAAATTATTTGGACACACAAATAATTTGATACAACGAGGGGCTATTACCACATCTTGTAATAGACGCGTTACAATGATGAAAGCTTTAATTTGTTTTTAGAGCACTTACAGGGTTAGGAAAGCCACCTCGCTCCCATCATCAATCATGTGTCACTTAACACAAGTGTTATGGGAGAAATGCAAATATGGCGGTTTAAACGCTCGCTGGCCGACAGCTGCTCCTCCCGCCTCTCCCCGGCTCTGCTCACTGTTTCCCTGTAAAGAAAATTACACGTCATCTTACGGTGAGGACAGGAGGACAGCGCTGGCAGCAGGAGCCACGCTGCGGCCCTCACACCGCCAGCGTGGAATCAGAAAGAGTCAGTGCTGCTCTGGAAATGTGATCTTGTAGGTTTGGCCAAATGTTATTAAACCCACAGCAGGGTTGCGCTTGTACTCCTGAGCAGAGGCCAGAGCCACTGACAGCAAACCATTTCTTGCTCTTCTTTCTTACGTGGATGCTGTTCCTTGTAATTTGGCGCTTTTGTAGCTCATCTACAGATTTACTATCTTTTCACGTCACTGTGCTTCTATCGAAGCATGACACTGAGTTCGGTGTTTGTGAGGTCGACGTGGCGACAGGCGAGTGATAGAGGGAGTGATGTCAGCAGCTCAGTCGGCATCATCGACTCTCTCACTCAATATTCATCCACCTTTGA
This sequence comes from Aulostomus chinensis, assembly GCF_037954235.1. Classification (NCBI taxonomy): domain Eukaryota; kingdom Metazoa; phylum Chordata; class Actinopteri; order Syngnathiformes; family Aulostomidae; genus Aulostomus; species Aulostomus chinensis. The sequence continues at coordinate 773,648 of NC_141336.1, read as the reverse complement.
CCTGAGACTGAACTCCAAGAGTTCCTAGCGCGCAGGTCCAAACAACCAATCGCAAGCCTCCGTCCCGGAGCGCTCTGACAGCACACGTGTGTTCACTCACATACGTGAACAAGCTGCTGTGAAATCTTTGTTTTGCTACTGCAGGTATCACATGATGGACAAAACTAATGTTACAACCACAGCAATGTCACATGTTGCACAACATGTTAAAAATATGTATGACTGAACATACGCACGTTGAATTTCTTTTTTAACAGATTCACCGTCATCCCAACCATGACAACAACATCCGACTCACAAGAGTCCCTAACCCGCAAAACACAAACCCTCCTGATTATAGAACGGCATCAACATGAACCGATCAGCGATCGATCTGATTGCTGCGTCATAATAAAGAGCGGAGGGTTGTCCAGCGTAGCCGCTCACAGGTCAGTCACGGCGGAGCACACATAGAACCACCATAGCAGACCCGCAGGGTCTAGCAGGGTCGGCTGCAGGAGGCTAAGTGACCCATGGGGGTTACAGAGCCGGCTGCTGTTCAAGGTCGCTGTCAGCTGAAGGTCAGCGGCGTCCCGTTGTCCTCCAGCTCCTCCCTCATCCAGACTTCGCTGTGTTTTCTTTTCCACCAGCAAAAATGAGGTTTTGTTGTAGCGTAGACAAGTTCAAAAGGTGGTGTGAAGTATGGAGCGAAAAGAGGTTCCTGCATTAAAGGTAATCAGTCTGGCAGCGCTCCAACGTGGAGCACATGGATCAGAGGGGGTGGGGGTGGGCTGGGGGTCTGGCCCTCTACTGTAAATGTGTTTTCTGGGTCTCTTTCTGGAGCTGTTGACACATCAGCCTGCCGCCACACAAACGCAGACCTGATTGGGACCATGAGTGTTCCAGTGCATTTCAAGTGTCTTGACAGACTTCAGGGTTAAGATGTTCTGAATCAGATTTGAATTACAACCGCTAAATGCCCCTGTCACAGCTAATTAGGGCTGACACTGGCCATGTGTGCTCAGCCAGGAGTCGCTGCTGCAGCAGAGGCTCTGAGCGTAGACAAAGACAGTCCCAAGCCTTCGCCCAGACAGTGTCACGGCGGCGAGGACTTTCTCAGCTCACAGTGCTAATCCACACTCTGATTCTGGCCTGCAGAAGATGTTCACTAGAAGTGTGCACTGACAGCCAAACGGCTTTATCGAAGGAACAAGAGTTTGGTTCCATCATTGCGTCAATGTAGTTCACAAGGGTGAGAAATCTGAAGAGAACGCAACAGAAACGAGCAGCTTCCAGGCTGCAGATGTTTAAGCTCACTCTTCCTGACACGCTAATTGGCCGGGTAGCTGAGGTATCCTTAAACAACGCACAGAGTCACCGGGAGAAATGAAAGGACGATGAAATAAATTAAAATTCTTGTGTGAAACGCTGAAAATAAACAGCATGCCTGAAATGGCACCGACAGTCCACAGAGAGCGACTCTGTGATTTCTCAGCCGTGGAACCTACCAGCGCTGACACGGTGTGGAAGTTGTGTTCTGGTCCAACCGCTCTGACAGCTGAGGTGTGAAAGTTTCACCTTTGAGACTCGGAGAGCTCCTCCCTTTGACCTGGATTCACGTCTCTTTCACGGGGAGATCTGAGTCGTCTTCTCCTCCTCTGAAGTCTCCGATGGCGCTGTGACCGAGAGGGTTTGTCCTCTCGTGTCTGAATGTAGTTTGGAGACAGGAACTGGTCCTGCTGATCTCGTCCTTGTCCTAGTTCCATCATGTCCTGTTGTTCTGCCAGTTTATTACTTGCAAATTCATGGCACTTTTCTCAACAGCATGAAAACAACCACCATGAATACATCAGCCAAAAGAAAAGAACATTTATTTATGAGAAGAAAGTAAATTACAATCAATATTTTAGAGACTGACCAGCCAACTACGTTCCTTCTACGTTGCCATGTTGGATCCTTGTGTTCCTGCAGGTACTGGAAGACCCTGGAGGACCCTAGACCAGACCTGGACCAGACCACACCCATGTTCCTGATACTCAGTGTGTGTGTCCTCCGCCTGACTGAGATGTGTGTGACTGCGTCACATCAGCGGCGTGAGCTTGGCTAGCGCGCCACATGTTTATGTCCACTACATTTTTGTTTATAGTGCAGAATTAAACGTTCAGTCACCTCCATCTCTGCCAAGAGACTTTTCAGAATGCTTTTTAAACACAGTATTAATGTCTTTACGTCATTTCTGTACAAGCGTATTATTGTTTCCTCTCAAATATCGTTTTGGAGGCCCGTGTGTTTTATTCGTGTTTACAATGGCTCTCATGAGCTCTGATGTAATTCGACTCTAAAAAACAGGTCCAGCAACACCTCGTTACTGGCCCAGGTAGCCCCGCTGTTGCCTTTGCCCCCTCAACCCTTCAAGGTGCCCGTGTCATGACGCAAACAGGCCCCCCTTCACAACCATCCCCCCACGATGCGGCAGGCTGCCGCTGACCCGTGCAGCTACCTCCCCTCCCTCTTCGCTTCGGTGTGCATTACATGCAGCAAGTGCAAATTAGGTTAGTGTGTAATATCCAGAGAGTCGGTGGTGGAGCGCGTTTCAGGAAAACAGTTACCCGGCTGTATTATCAGGGGCAGGATTAGAGCGGGATTTGGCCAGCCATAAATACATCACAGCTTCATTAACCATGGACAGCACCGGAGGGGCAACAAGTGGGACAGGGGATCTGAGCGGGGTGGTGCGGGGGCACTCAGGCTGGGTGTTAAGGAAGGGGGTCTGGACAAGGCTTAGCTAATTCTCTTACTCTCAACTTGAGGGGGGTTGATGGGAGCCTTGCAAGGCCTGAAAAGTCTTTCCATCTGAAAGCACTTCATTAAGGCCCTCCCCGCCTCCCTCCCTCCCACCCACCCTCCCTCCCTCGCCCCGGCTGCTGCGGGAAGGCATTAAACAGCTGAGGTCGAAAGCTGAGAGGCCCGAGCCAATTCAACCCAAAGTGGAGCCTTGATTTGGTCCGTTTATGCCTCATCATCAGCCGGCGGTTCTCAGCTTACACTGCTGGTGGAGAGTCTCTGTCGGCCAAATTAGCTTTGATGCAGTTTAGGGATATTGCACAAACAACCAGTTGTGAGCTTAGAGGGATTACTTTGTCTGAAACAATTCAGCTTGATAGGCTCCAAAAAGAGAAAAGTGCAGAAAAGCAGAGAAGCCAAACGGGACCATCTGTTTCTGAAAATGAGCGACTTCAGTTGCCAGGAAGAAAGCGAACGCTACATTTAGCACATCAACTCTTGTGTGATTTGATAAACAAATGTATAAAAGCTTTAAAGCTGCAGTTCTATAGATCCTCTCCTTGCCAGAGGTAGTAACTGTACTGCAATACTGCATCAATGACAAAGTCACAGCTCCGTTAGTGGAAGCAGAACAACTGAATCCCAATAATATTGAGAGGACTCTCTCTCTCTCTCTCTGTCTTTCCACCTTTACCTGTCACACTCAGCTGTCTCAGTCACACCTTGAGGGAGCAGCATGGAGGGTCCCCCCCTACACTTTCTGACATGCATACACACATTCACATACACTCGCACCCACACGCGCACACACACTCAAACACAAAACACACACACAGCCTCCAACATCTCACAACTTTTTTCACTGTTGATTCAGACTGAAAATGACCGCTGGGGTGCATTTGGTTTTGATGCTGTTCTAAAGAGATCGCCAGTCTGCCGTGTCACCTGACCCGGACGACAGGATCATGTGACACACGGGCACTGATCTAATGTGACGGGGTTCAAGGACAACACTGAAGGTGTCTCTCACTCTGAGGAACGGTGTTGATGGAACATCTCCCGACGGGCACGTTGCCGACCAGCTTGCAATTCCTCACGAACTCGCCATCATGGATCCGCGCCTTAGGCCGAAGCCTTTGACCTCCCTCTGCGTGTCGTCGTGACGCTGATGTCACTGTTAACCTGCTGTTAGCGGTAGTTCTGGTGATGTTTGATATCTGCGGAGCCTGGCTTGTCAAGTTCAGTAAGACTTTGACTAGAAAACACGAGGGTTGGGTTAGGGTTAGATGTGAGAGTGAGGCCCTCTCCCACCGAAGTGGGAGGGTTGGGGTGACGGTTGGGTGTTTGGGTCAGGGTTAGGGTTAGGGTGACGGTTGGGTGTTTGGGTCAGGGTTAGGGTTAGGGTGACGGTTGGGTGTTTGGGTCAGGGTTATGGTTAGGGTGACGGTTGGGTGTTTGGGTCAGGGTTAGGGTTAGGGTGACGGTTGGGTGTTTGGGTCAGGGTTAGGGTTAGGGTGACGGTTGGGTGTTTGGGTCAGGGTTAGGGTTAGGGTGACGGTTGGGTGTTTGGGTCAGGGTTATGGTGATAGTTGGGTGTTTGGGTCAGGGTTAGGGTGACGGTTGGGTGTTTGGGTCAGGGTTATGGTGATAGTTGGGTGTTTGGGTCAGGGTTAGGGTGACGGTTGGGTGTTTGGGTCAGGGTTATGGTGATAGTTGGGTGTTTGGGTCAGGGTTATGGTGACGGTTGGGTGTTTGGGTCAGGGTTAGGGTGACGGTTGGGTGTTTGGGTCAGGGTTATGGTGACAGTTGGTTGTTTGGGTCAGGGTTAGGGTTAGGGTGACGGTTGGGTGTTTGGGTCAGGGTTATGGTGATAGTTGGGTGTTTGGGTCAGGGTTATGGTGATACTTGGGTGTTTGGGTCAGGGTTAGGGTGACGGTTGGGTGTTTGGGTCAGGGTTATGGTGACGGTTGGGTGTTTGGGTCAGGGTTAGGGTGACGGTTGGGTGTTTGGGTCAGGGTTAGGGTGACGGTTGGGTGTTTGGGTCAGGGTTAGGGTGACGGTTGGGTGTTTGGGTCAGGGTTAGGGTGACGGTTGGGTGTTTGGGTCAGGGTTAGGGTTAGGGTGACGGTTGGGTGTTTGGGTCAGGGTTAGGGTTATGGTGACGGTTGGGTGTTTGGGTCAGGGTTAGGGGTATGGTGACGGTTGGGTGTTTGGGTCAGGGTTAGGGTTAGGGTTAGGGTGACGGTTGGGTGTTTGGGTCAGGGTTAGGGTGACGGTTGGGTGTTTGGGTCAGGGTTAGGGTTAGGGTGACGGTTGGGTGTTTGGGTCAGGGTTAGGGTTATGGTGACGGTTGGGTGTTTGGGTCAGGGTTAGGGGTATGGTGACGGTTGGGTGTTTGGGTCAGGGTTAGGGTTAGGGTGACGGTTGGGTGTTTGGGTCAGGGTTAGGGTTAGGGTGACAGTTGGGTGTTTGGGTCAGGGTTAGGGTTATGGTGACGGTTGGGTGTTTGGGTCAGGGTTAGGGGTATGGTGACGGTTGGGTGTTTGGGTCAGGGTTAGGGTTAGGGTGACAGTTGGGTGTTTGGGTCAGGGTTAGGGTTAGGGTGACGGTTGGGTGTTTGGGTCAGGGTTAGGTGAGCTTCTGTCCACAGCAGCAGAGCTGAACAAATTCCAGTCACAGATTTCTGACTTTACAGAGTTTGGTTGAATTGGGTGAAAAAAAATGATGGCTTGTTTGCTGGTAAAGGGAGAAAAGAAAAAGTCAAGAGGGATCCCGGAGCATTGCTGAAGCACCACAACCCTGAGAGGCTGCAGTCGGTCTGCTCCGGGCTCCCTCAGGTGCTACAAAGCCTTTGTTTTCTCCTCCAGAACCTGTGACTGAGTTGGGGCTTCGTCAGCTGGGGTGCGATCAGCTCCTGTAGCAGCTCTGAATCATTTACAGCGAGTGACCTGACAGCCAGAGCAAAAAAACACAGTACTTAACCTTTTACTAAACCCTTAATACGCTTTCATAATGGATGCAAATTCAGTTGGTAGAATGTACAAATGTCCATGACGCTAAGTCCGAAGGTTGATGCGCACCGAGTGAAGGGAGCCGCAGCAGCGACGTGTTACCACCCTGAACCTCCACGCATCAGCCGAAGCCTCACGCAGATCAACTCACGCTGAGGCTGCATGGGGCCAAGACAGAGGAATGTGGAGCAGGGAAAGGCCACCCTAATAACACTGTAATATTATACTTACACTCCTTATTTTTCTTTCAAAAAGTGCATGTGTCATTTTGGGCTCCTTCCTACAAATAGGAATTGAGGGCAGTGCACCGCAGCATTTGTGTCTGGCTCATGAACAGACGGTCCAAATGGAAGCCAGGGCTCATCTCTCTGGCCCAAAATGGCACGCTTGTTAAGAAGAAAAACGCATGAGACGAGAGGCTTGGATATCAGATTATCATCAAGTAGCACCAGATCCTCTGGTATTTTGTTGAAGATTTTGGTATTAAATCTCCGCTTCAAAGTGGCTAATTACACTAAGTCCTGATTTCATGGTCACAGCTGTAGCGTATTACCAATCACAACAGCTCGCCGTACACGCCGCGGTTTCCCTGTGGGAGGAGATGCTGCGGCTTATCTCTCCTGGTATCGATGTCACACCAACGTGCAGCAGAACCATCTGGACCGATGGCAGCATCTCATCAGCCCCTACAGGGAAGGAAAAGCCTTCAGGTAGAAGTTCACAACTCTGTCACACTGATCAGTACACCACTGATCATGGTGATAGTCATCAATATTGTTTTAAATTGAAAGAAGTATCATATTGAAGTACACATACATGTACTGGTAGGACTGGAGGGTTTAGAGTACTTTGATGGACAAAGGAAGAGTTGGAGCTGCAGGCCCACCAACTTACCAGGTAAGTACTACTTTCATTTCATTTATTCTACCAGTAAGAAGTAGTTGTACTCTCTTTTGGGAACTGCTTCATCACAATAATGTTTCTTCTTCTCTTCCCAGCTTCCACTCATAATTTTTCAGATTATAAATTGAGTGTTAATTTGATTCCATGAGGGTTTGAGGTCTTCGGGGTCTGGTAACCCTGGTTCAAGCAACGACGCCACAGACAAACATCAGTCTCCAGGTCAGTCAGGTACCTCCTCTGCTGGACAACCCATGGAAGCTCCAGCGGCGGAGCCAGAAAATATGAGGATGATCTAGGTCCGGTCCCATAAACCACATGGGAGGATTCTAGCATCAGGTCGCAGGTGGTTTCCACTGCTGATCCAGGATATTCAGTTCTGAGTGTTTGGATCTCTTCACCTGCTTTAAAGTTCTAAAACAACTCAGAACTTTTGATGGTCAACAACTGACAAACTAATATCCAGACCAGAAGCACCAGACCAGGAGCACCAGACCAGGAGCACAAGACCAGGAGCACCAGACCACACCCACTTACACAAACACACATACGTACACACACATACACACACATATACACCCACACACATATACACACATACACATATACACACATACACACCCACACACACGTACACACAAACACACACTCATACACAAGCGCATGCACGCCACACACACAAACACATATACACACATACACATATGCACAAATACACATATACACACATACGCGTACACACACATACACAAACACACATGTACACACACATTGACAAACACACACAGGTACACAGACATTCACGAACACACGCATTACACACACATGTACTCCCACACACACGTATATACCCACACGCACACACATACACTCACACATATACACAAACACACACACACATACACACGTACACACATACACACACATACACGTACACACATACATATACACACACACATATACATGCATACACACGTACACACACGCACACATACATACACACATATACACACTCACTCACACATACACACACTCACACACATACATATACACAAACACACACATATACACAAACACACGTACACACAGGCACATACACACACACATATACACACATACACACACACGCACACATACACACACATATACACACACTCACTCACACACACACACACACTCACTCACTCTCACTCACACTCACACATATACACACACTCACTCACTCACTCACTCTCACACATATACACACACTCACACACACACTCACTCACACTCACACATATACACACACTCACTCACACATTCACTCACTCACACTCACACATATACACACACTCACTCACACACTCACTCACTCACACTCACATATACACACACTCACTCACACACACACACACACTCACTCACTCTCACTCACACTCACACATATACACACACTCACTCACTCACTCACTCTCACACATATACACACACTCACACACACACACTCACTCACACTCACACATATACACACACTCACTCACACACTCACTCACTCACACTCACACATATACACACACTCACTCACACACTCACTCACTCACACTCACACATATACACACACTCACTCACACTCACACACACACTCACTCACACACTCACTCACTCACACATATACACACACTCACTCACACACTCACTCACTCACACTCACACATATACACACACTCACTCACACACTCACTCACTCACACATATACACACACTCACTCACACTCACACACACACTCCGTGGGATCTGCAGTGCTAGCATGATACTCCTCACGCGGTCCAAGCCTCCAAGCACCAACAGCCGTTGGATGCAGTTGCTGCGTCTGTGCGCTCCCCCTCCGCGCGCAGGCTCATCAAGTCAAGCTGATCTTGAAGTCTTGAGTTACTAATGACTAATAATCATAGGCTAACAGTGGAAAGCTCCTCTCAGCAGGCTGGCTCCTCGCCGTGGCGCAGACACAACGCCTTTTACCGGGAGGAGCAGGAGGTGAGCTCAGCTGTGGCGTGACAGAAGCCATGTGGAGGCGGAGTCAGCCAGCTTGTGAGCCTAGTTACTCCTGGTTCTGGGTTTGTCTGCTACACATGGTTGTGTTTGTGTTCCTGGTTCCGGCTCACCACTGTGTCTCAACACCCTGCTGGCGGGAAAAGACCAGTGTCTGGGGGCGGAGTCTGTGCTGTTCACCTGACCTTTAATGCTTTATTTCCTCTGTTCCAGACCACCTGAGAAGACTACCTGACTAGACCACTGGACTGGACACACACACCCAACCGCCAGACTAAACCACTGGCCCAGACCAGACGACACGAGTCGGGTCAGTGGGCTGGGACCAGCGCTGCTGTGCTCTTGACTGATCCCGCCACTGCTTGGCTGTCACATGACCTCCCCGGTGTGAAGGTCAGGGCTCTGCAGGTCTGAAGGGTGTAATATGAGGGGTATCAGGAACTTCTAGTACCACTGCAGTTCTACTTGTGTCAGGGTTGATGGAGGAAGTAAACAAGGTTCTATTCTGAATTCTTCAGCATGAGCTCCTCTGATACCATGGAGACTAGACCTCTTCAGCTCGGCCGAGCCAGGACGATGGCACGCTCCTTTCCAGCAGTCACGATGTGGTCACTAGGGTAATAACTTTTTGACTTTTTTTCTCAAACCTGATTTCCTGTGGCAGGAATGAATGAATATTTGCTTACAATTGCCCAAAATGACATTTATCCCATTGAACTATCAAAAAAGGTCACGCACAAAGCACTTTGAAAAATTGACCATTTCCATAAATGAGGGCAAAATCTAATAACGACACGGAAACATTGACAGGTGGTCTCCGGTGTACTAACCCTTCAAACGGGAGTGTTTAAACATCTAAAAGGTGAAATAAATGTTGGTAGTTATTTTTAGAGTAGATGAATATGAGTAGCATTGAATGCTTCATTCCAGAGAATCAGTATTTCCCCTTGCAAAATCAGGTTCGCATTCTCAGACTTATCACTTACCCTACTGGGCACCCAGTAGCTCATGTGCATGATTATTAGTTTTCAGAACTCTTTGCATAACCTTCTCAACTGTTCTGAAATCTTCCATTACCTCCTTGGCATGCTGGTATGATCTTGTACATTCTGTGTCCAGGTCATTCTGAAGTGTTCCTGAGTGACACAACAGAACAGGCCATTGCTTAGTTTAGTACAACATGTCGTTCAAAAAGAGTTCTTCTACCACAGAGAAGAACAAGGAAACCTGGACAAAAAACTTGGTGCATTTTCAAGCACCATCAAGACGAGCCAATCATCAGACTGCCACGTCTATGATGCACCCCTGAGTGACCGGAGCCGCATGCCTCTGAAAAGCCATGTGATAGGACGTTTCAAATCCCTTGAATCCATCGCCAAAGAACGGAAAGAGAGGGTCGGTCTGATTGCTGTGGAGCTGAAGTCTTTATGGAGCATGACATTGAACTTTCCGCATTTATCGGATCAAGCCATTCATGCAAAATTAGAAAAGCTCCTACGAGACTATGACTATTGCAGAAAGACGCAAAACTTTGATTCTCTGAATGACCTGTTTGATGTGACCCAGGTGAAAGGTCAATGGCTGTGCAAAGAGGATGAGAATCTCTACAAACTTCAAATCCAAAGCAAAGGCCAGGTTGGTTATTCCACTGGCAAGCCTGCCAGTGCCAAGACCATCCACCCATCCAAGCGAAGGAAGACATTGCCAGGGAATAAGTCCAATTCACCAAAAGCATCCACTTCAGCAGGAATAGTTTCTTCTGAAACTGGCACAGACTCATGCGATGCCAGTCAAGAGTCTGAAGACAGTTCTTGGGAAGATGAGGCTGGAGTATCAGCAAGTAAAAGGAAGCATAACCCCACCTGTGTTGCAAGGCGCCTTGTTACAAGCGCAAAGCTATCGACTCACGGAGCAGCAAGGGTGTGCCGTCAGCTTTCTGGTGAGGGCATCGAGATCCCAACCCCAAGTCAGCCAGGAATCCACAAGGCTATCTACAGGAGAGCTGCTGAAGTGAAGCAGCACCTGGGTAGCACACTTCATCAGGAAAAGTGGAGCTTGCATTTCGATGGTAAAAAATTGATGGCATTGAACATCAAGCAGCGGTCCTAAAAAATGAAGAAAAGGAAATCAAGCTGAGTGTGCTTCAGTTGAAGGATGGTACAGCCGCAACCATTGCAAATGGCTCCAGGGTGTCTTACAGGAGTTCAACTTATGGGAATCAGTTCTGATGATAATTGCTGACACGACAAGTGTAAACAGCGGAAAGAAGTCAGGTGTAGTCGTTCGGCTGCAGCAGATGTTTGAAAAGAATGGGAGTCCCAGACCCAAGTTCATCAGCTGTCAGCACCATGTGCTCGATCGCATCCTACGTGTAGTCATGGGCCAAGAGCTCCATGGCACAACCAAATCTCCAAACATTGAGTACTTCTTTGTGAAGGACTTGATGAACAATTATGACCGACTGAAGGCAGCTTTCAGCAATGGAAAGGCTGAGATCAAGGAAACTGGTGGTTGGACAGACGACATGAAATTTTTGTACCACCTCACGCGTGTCTTCCGTCACTTCACTGAGAAAGACGAGGTCCCCTTTGTGAACTTTCAGCAGATTCCTAACATCAGCAATGCACGCTGGAACTCTCGTGCCATTCTGGCCCTCCTTGCATTCATTCTGATGCCTGAAACTCGAATCAGGCTGCAGAAAATCTGTACATTTATTTCTTACCCATGGGCCGACCATTGGTTCAGCGACCAATTTTTCCGTGCTGAAGATTTCGGTGAACTGTCAGCTGCACTGGATGGATACCCAAAAGGTCTCAAATGCTTAGAAACCCACTGGACAAGAGATGAATCGCCCATTGATATTGCCAGACGCAACCAATGCTGCGAGCGTGCAATCAAAGTTATGCAGGACCCGCATGAGTCCTGCCGCAACAAGGACAACCTCCCCCTGAGATTCCTCCTGACCAATGACATCAATGTGACCTTCTTTTGAGTGTTTTCTGACACTTTGTACTGTTCTCCATAGGCCATGCATCATTATTATTATTCTTAATTTTTTTTTATCAAACTGGCATGTGCTTTGTATGATTTCAAGAATTGGCAAAAAAGCTGGTGATTAAAGACTTTAAAAACATTTTGTGCATGAGGTTTTTTTCATCCAATAAATTTTAAAATGGGATTTTATTTAATCTTTCATAAAAGTTCATCATCTTGTGACACAGGGATATGACGTTGCAAAAAAGTTATCACCCTAGTGGTCACCCTCACAGGTTGTGGGTGCTGGTGATGATCTTGTCTCATGAAACGTTTGAGGAAGTGTGATTGTGCAGTGGGGGTAGATCCCTAACATGACCTCTCGATGGATCCAGATCCCTCAGACTGGACCTCTGAATCCATCAGTCTGGTTTTATGTCGAGCCTCAGCCGTGGCCACGCGGCAGTGACAGTGAATCTGCTGTATTTTACCTGCGAGAGCAAACACACAAACAACCTGTAAACAAATCCAATACAAACAAACAGTGACACAAAACCACGACGGGTCAACAAGTGAAATGGTTTCTAGTGGTTGTGACAGTGAAAGATGGATGGCGCCATCAGCGTCCCTCACAGGTGCTGGCGTCCACCAGGACGATGAAGACGAGTCCCATGTAGGACGTGTTGCTGTGTTGGTGCGTCTCAGCTCTGGAGGGAGAAACCTTTGGATATTTATTGATGGCGGTTCGGACACCAGAGCCATTGCGGTGTGGCCGGATGAAAGTTTTAGAGGGAGGCGGTCACATGGTTCGTGTGACTGACAGGCTCAGTTGGAAATGTAGTGAGAAGGAGAGACACAAGGACAGGCCTAACGCCAAAGCTGGTATGCATTTGAAATATTATTCTGTAAAATCATTTCCTCTCAGGAGCGTTCACGCACGCACGCACGCACGCATGCACGCAGCTGAGAGTGTGAGCTAACCTCATATCATACTTGCACACCATCTCGTTCAGCTGGGCTCTCATCATATTTAAAGTCCCCCCGTCGCTGGCATATTTCTCATTTAGGGTCAATCAGAGAGACGTGGTGTCAGACCTAACCAGCGCTCATTATCATCATCGCAGGAGGACGGCCAGCAATTTACCTGTGGAGACGTGGTCACGCCGGATGGAAATGGAGCAGGCGGGAGCTGAAATGATGTTTTTAATTATGTGGCACCTCTCCCACTGTTCCCATGCTGTTAGCCGAGCCTTCGATGCCCAAAACTCATTTCAATATTTGCGTCTCATCAGACGGAGGGAGGGGAGGAGTATCTGAAGATGGAGTTTGGGCGGATGGAGGCAGGCGCTCACAGCAGCCTCCGCACAAACAAATCACAGCAGCAGCAGCAGCTGCAGAAAGTTGGCAACATGGTGTTGATTATCTGCCTAAGCAGGCGCCGCCAGCTCCTGGCCCTGCTCGCTAACTCGCTCTAAAGCTTCAATCGACAGCTGGACTCTCACTTCCTCAAGTCAAATCACAGAGACGAGTGAAGCTGCCGAAGGACGTCCAGTAGAGTCAGACACGCACGCGCAGCAGGTCTGGCCGGCACCGGAACCAGGGTCCGGGGTCCGGGGTCAGACGGAGACTTGGCTTTTCAGCAGGTACATCACCTCGGTAGCTTGTACAGGTGTAGAAGTCCATGACAAAGGTCTGTTCAAGGCATGACAGGACCAGTTAGGGCCACGCCATCGTCCATGTTGAGCTAACAGCTGAGGCCAGGGGCGCCACATCACTTCCTGCTTCAACATGCTAGGTGTCACACCAACGAGTGCTTCTGGGACGGCAGCCACCAGTGGCCACACACACACACACACACACACCCACACTCACACAGACAACCCCAACATGTTGGTTTTAACTGACTGCTTCTTTCTTAACTTTGTGTTTCCTGAACGTGGCGTTTCACCAGCATGGACTCACTGCTCAGAGGATCACATGATCACCAGTGTGACTCATCGTCCATCACGCTTCCGGGACACCAACCTGTCCAGGTAGGACTCAGTAATGACAGTGACAGTGGGTTCAGCAGGAGAACAGGAGAGGACACGAGCAGGACGTCCTCTATCAGGAGGCCCCAGCAGGTGGGGCTCAGGCCATGTCCCTCTCCACATCTCTCTGGCTGGTTCCTGGTTCCCATGAGTAGCAGAAGGAGGAGGAGAGACCAGGAGACGGGCCCGTCCACCAGGAGGGGGACAGCCATCTGCTCCTGAGCGCCAGGTGGACGCTGGCGTGTTTGTCGCCACTTCTCAATTCTGTCAGTTTGTCTTCACCCCTCCTTTCCCCTTCCACGTCACGCAATTACGAGAAGCACCTTGGGTCCTCTGAAAGGCATTGTATAAATACAAGTTTAATAGTAGTAGTAGTAGTAGTAGTAGTAGTAGTAGTAGTAGTATCACTATTATTAGCACTATTAGTAGTAGTTATAGGAGTATTAAAACTATTATCATTGTCTCTATCACTATATTATTATTATACTACTATTGATGCTATTTTATTATCAATTATTATTGTTGTTATAATTGTTATTGTTTTCATCATAACATATGAATATATTATCATATTATTGTTGTTATTATTATTGCTGTTATTATTAATATAATTATCAATATTATTGTTAATATGATTGTTACTACTATTAATGTAATTATCATTATTATTGTTGCTGTTATTAATGTAATTATCATTATTATTATTGTTATTATTATTGTTAATATAATTATCATTATTATTAGTGTTGCTGTTATGTTATTATTATTGCTGTTAATATAATTTTCATTATTATTATCGTTATTGTTAATATTATTATTGCTGTTATTACTTTTAATATTATTGCTGTTATTAATATAATTATCAATATTATTATTGTTATTATTACTGTTATTATAACTGTTATTACTTTTAATATTATTGCTGTTATTAATATAATTATCAATATTATTATTGTTATTATTGTCATTATTATTATTATTACTGTTATTATTACTGTTATTATTTTTAATATTATTGCTGTTATTACTATAATTATCATTATTGTTCATATTATTATTGCTGTTATTTTTAATATTATTGCTGTTATTCATATAATTATCATTATTATTATTGTTATTATTGTTATTATTGCTGTTATTATTAATATAATTATCAATATTATTATTGTTTTTGTTATTATTGTTGTTGTTGTTTTTGTTATTATTTTTTTATTGTTCGCAGTCAGACTCAGCATGTTGACCTCCAGCAGGCCACACAGTTGCATGTTTCTGCCCAAACTGTCAGAAACAGACATCCACAAGTGAGCCTGAGCTCTCAGCCCGGCGCCGGCAGCCCGACTGGCGTTTGCCAGAGAATGCCAGGATTCTCCACTGGCGCCCCGTTCTCCTCCCAGATGAGATCAGGTTCCCACTGAGCCTGTGACGGACGTGACAGAGTCTAAGACGCTGTGGAGAATGTTCTTCTGCCTCCATGTCCTCCAGCACGACCCGTTCGGTGACGGGCCTGCGATGGTCGGGGAGGCGGGACCCTTGGAGGGCCCACAGACATCCATGTGCTAGCAGGAGGGACCTGGACTGCCGTCAGGAACCAGGACGAGGTCATCGGACCCAGTCGGATCCTATGCTGGTCCAGTGGGGGGCAGGATACTGCCGTCTCACGTGGCTGGAGTGTGTCAGCGGGTCCTGGATCATAGATGATCAGTTTCGGGCCCGTCAGAGCAGGATGAGCGTTCCACCCCCTACACAGCATCACGGAACACCTGGAGAACCCTCTGGGTTCTTCTGTTGAAATTATGATACTACTACGAGTAGTACTACTGCTCGTAGTAGTATCATAATTAATCAACTACTAGTACGAGCACTACTGCTAATCATAATCATAATAACAACACACAGAGCAGTACTACAGTACTACAACAGCATCAGAGCCTGTTGTCGTCCCTGAAGTACAGATGGGAGTTAAATACTACAACTGGAGGCCAACAATGCTGCGCACATATAGTACGACTCTAAATTACTTGTTTTTTTTTCATTATTGTTCTTATAATAATACTCTAAAATACTGTACAATTTATTATTTATCATGTAATACGACTATAAAATACTGCGGTATTTATTAAAAATATTCATGTAATACACCTGTATAATACTGCATATTTATTGCTAATATTCCTAAAATACTATTTTATAATACTGCACTTTGCAATTATTACTTTTATTTATTTAATAGTGTAATATGTAGTACTTATCATACGACACTACTCTATAAAAAGGAAATATATTATTATTGTTCATATAATACCACTACATAATGCTGTAGGATTGGTAATTAATAGTCAAATAATAGTACCGTATTAAACTGTAGTATCTATATTGATTCATATTATAGGACTGGATAATACAATACTATCTATTATAATTCTTCATAGGATATTAATC
>NC_141336.1:710000-752500 GCF_037954235.1 Aulostomus chinensis | reverse complement strand
AAGAGGAGGGGCGTGTCTGGATGTCAACGAGAGGTACAGGAACACTGTTGTGGTTGTAGAGAGCTACAGTATCCTGATCCTGACCTGTTGCCAGTGTCTCTCCGCCCCTTTTCTGTACCTGGTGAATGTCAACTGCTGTTCTGCACACTGGAGTTTGTACATCCAGAGGCCGATGTGTCAGCTGACGTCACTCACAGACTGGGCTCGATTTGCCCAAAGACACTGAAATTAATTTTGGGAGATTTCCACCACTGTATTTGAAAAAGTCATTGACAACCTATGAACAGGACATAAGTTGTTCCACCACACAACAGAACATTGTTATCCATCGCTGTTGCTGCTCAGGAAGCTGCGCTCGCAGAATCATACCTGCCGTCCCTCCGCGAAGGTTATATGAAACTTTTAATGAGAGCCTTTTGACTTTTCATTCGTGTGCTGGTTCGCCAAGTTTGTCAGTGAAAGACAAAAATCGTCTTCGTAGCGTTGTTGAGCGCTGCTCTAAGATCGTAGGAAGAAGCCACTGGTCCACAACGCAGAGGGAATAATTCGCCATCCTGCGCTTGGTGAATTTCAATCACACCCTCAGGTGGGCGCTATTGTGCTCCTGTGCGAAAAACAAATTGCCACACAAAGTCATGCATTCTTCTCCTATCAGGCCACTAAACACTGATAGCAGCCAACCAGCAGCGACTTGGCCCAAACCAAGCCTCTGCACCAGCGCGCGGTTTTTGCGCTGAATGAGTGAGAAAGGCAGCAGAGGAGCTGCTCTCTGGGTCTGAATCTGAAGCAGCAGGAAAACTGAAGGCTGAAGCTTAGTGGTGGTGATCTTGAAGTCATGTGACCGTGGTGAAGTTCCTTTATAGGCCAACACTAGCCTTGTGCTGCTAACGAGTGGGGTCTCAGCACAACCAGCTGAACGTGGCACACGGCCGCCACAGTAGTGGGCTGTGACAATGAATCCGTTCTCCCTCAGTACCTGAACGCTGGGACCAGAACACAAGTCCACTGCAATGACCTCATCGATTTACTGTACAACCAGGCTCCACTGGACTTTGGTCAATTTTTGCCACAGGTTGGAACTCTTGACCTCATCACCTCTGGCTCCTCCCCTTCTTGGATCACCTTGGCTGCAATTTCTGATGGAATAAAAAATTCAACCCACAAAAAATAGAACCTGCACAGGCAAATATACCAGACTACAGCAGAAAGCTAGTAACTAGTGGCACTAACCAGTCAAAGTAACGTTAGCCACATGATGGCTAATGTTAGCCTAGCTAGTTATTTACAGTTCAGCTTATGCAACACCCGCAATGCTTGGGTGTCTGGCTGCAGTGCTGGCAGGTATACTTGTAGCTGAGAGCAGGACCAGGAGCCCCAGTTGGGTGGTTGCTCCTCCTCTCATCATGCTGATGGTGCAGCTGGGAGAGCCTTCTACTCACTCCAGTCTCACCAGCAGGGGGCAGCATGGCTCCATCAGGTCTTCCCAGGTGACTTATTGAAGTGTGCTTGAGCAAGATGCTGAACCAGCTGATGAGCAGGTTGGCACTTAGCATCGGTGTGTGTGTGTGTGTGTGAGTGAGAGAGAGAGAGAGAGAGAGAGAGAGAGAGAGAGAGAGGGAGAAGCAACATTAAGAAGAGAGTTCAGTTTTAGAGGCAGGATGGACTGGTAAACATCTCAGTGGTCCTCTGGTCTCCTGCGTCAGTGGTAGCATCACACCAAGAGTTGATTTTACCTTTCAAGCATTCATACTTGCCTTGAGCTCGCAGACATTTCACTCCAGAATGCAGAGAGCCGGCCTCTTTGTGTGTGTGTGTGTGTGTGCTCCCAGCAGCTGAGGCATCTGACCTCCAGACACTGTGTCCACCCAGACCTTTGAACGAGGCCCACACCTGAATGACCATTACTTTATTGGAGATATACGGGGCTACAATGATACAAAAAAGAAAAATCAAAACAATTAAAGGTTTTTGTGATCCATAAGGTGCAGACCGCAAACCACTGCAGCACGGGATTACAGTATGAGTGAGGAGTTCCAATGTCCCTTAAACATTTGCTGCAGGTTGTGATGGCCCATGATTCCTCACCCTGCAACAGTTCCTCCATCGTTGCTGTGGCTCTGCTGCGCTCCCTCTGTCACCGCCAGCCCTCCGCGCTGCCTCGCTCAACACTTTTACACCCACTGACGGACCTTAAAGGAAAAATCCAGCCCCAACCTCTAGTTCTGATCTGGGCTCTTCCTTGACAGGTATCTGAATGGATGTTGGGATCTCCACAGAACTTCTGATATCCTAAATGGCAGTAGAAACCTGCCAGACTGATTAAAAACTGAACACTAAAGGATCAGATGGCTGAAGTTCCCTCAGGACCTGAACCTGGTGGTGCAAACGGATTTCTAACCTTCCTGCAGGGGTCAAATTCATTCCAGCAGAGATGACGTGAGTTTGAGCCTTTTAAACCAAGCTAACAGGAAAGGTTCAACTCATGCAACCTGACACGACCTCCACGATGTCTAGCAGGCTGGACTTCCTGTTGGCGACTTGCTAGTTCACGAGTCTGAATGTGGCGCACTGCTGGGGAAACCAGGTCGGGGACACAGAGTTTTTGAGGAACCCCCTTCCTGAGGTAGACCGGAGCCTGCTCAAATTTTACCTGGAGAGTTTTCTCGAACATTCATTCTTCAATCGTCCAACGGTAGCTAGCCATGTTGACCAAAGCTAACGGTGGACAAGGGCCGGTCCTGGGAGTCTTTTTCCTTTAAGCTCCCAGTGAAGGTTGGGACACTACGGGAGGAGAGGAGAGCAGCAGCAGGTCGTCGTGTCAGTTTGGAGGTCGTCAAAACAAAATGGACCCCGAGTGTCAGGTCATTACTCAAGTCACGGCTGGATCTGCTAGCCTGACTGATGTGTTGCAGGAGGGACGCCAGTGGACAGGCTCCCAGACTCTAGAGAAGGTTAGTACAGTGTATATCGTTTCTATGGGAACTCACGGGTCCATTTTGTCTGCCCCCCTCCCCTCCCCCTCCAAGGGTGTGTGGACATCATAGCATCACGTACACACACACACACACACACACACACACACACACACACACACTTCTTTATCCCTCCATCGTTCACTCCCTTTCACACGCTGACATGAGGTAAAGTATGGCGCCCAAGTGCAATGCTCAATTGTGCTACATGTACAAAAAGAAAAGAACAAACACGAAAATCTGCCAGTATGAGAAAAGGAGACTAGCTAGAGCTTCCGGGCCCCCTGGCCTCCCCACCCCTCCACCGCCACCCTCTCATCAGTCAGACAACAAGAGCATGTTCACATTCTGTTTAGAGCCTCCTAGAAATGAGTGTGTTGAGCCACGCGGTTGGTTGGATGGTGTGTGAGTTCAGGGCCAAGATGTCCCGCCCCCACAGGCACCTGCTGGAGAAGTCACGACAGATTGCACTCCAAAGGACAGTGACAGCGGCTAGCTGATGACGGGGCACGCTGGGACAAACCACTGCTGGGTGTGACGGGGGGGACGCTGGGACAAGAGAAGACCACACCAACAACCGCGGAGGAGATACCTCAGTGTCTCTATCGTGGTCACAGTCTAAACGCTAGGACTTCCAACACGTTCCATTGTTACCCAAATTAATTTGCGTTGAGTTTTGAGGCGAATCCAAAAGGTCTTTTGAACACTGATGTGCGGTTCGCTGCGAGTCTGGTGGGTGGAACTTAGACCTACAGATGTGAAGCATGTCTCAGTCGGAGTGACAGCCCGGCTTGGTCCCGCCCACCAGACTCTCCAACCACAAATAAGCTTTGAAGGTTTGTAAGGAGACACTTTGCGGCTTAACCGCACAACAGCCGATCACGTTAGCTAGTTGCCAAAGAGAAGCCTGCCAAACCATTTACTGGTAACAGCAACAGAGTCAGAAGCTGTGGTCCACCATCTTTGTTTCTTCCTTTCAGCTCAGGGGAGAAGCAACATGGAGGCTTCCTGGAGGCAGGTGGGAAGGTCTCAGGAGGGAAACTGATGCTTGATGCGTGTGAAACGCTCCTGTTGCCATGTGTGATCTCCCCAAAAGCTGACGCAAGAGAATGTGAGGCTGGTGTGACTGGACTGGACCACTGCAGCATGGAGGCGGTTCTGACCTCTGACCTCTGACCTGCCTCCACTGTCACTCAGTATGAGAGAGAATTCTCTGCTGTCCTTCAAGGAGTGCAATCTGATTAGCTTGACCACCACTGATCCCCGTCGTTGCCTCCCAGGATATCAACCAATGAGATAACCCGACTATGAAGCTCTCCTCTACAGCTTGATGGCTGACAACAGGACAACCACATCAAACAGATTTCCAAAACAAAGGTCAAATAAAGAGGTATTACAGTTACAGTGCAAAAAAGATGAGAAATTCAAGCTTCATACAAAAACATAGCACCAAACAAAAAGAAAAAATAAAGACAAGAAAATGCATGCAATTAACTGAGGTATTCAAGTGAAAAAGGGCTTATTGATGCGGAAAAAACAGACATTTAGCGAGAAGCACAATTTGTAGGAACAGAAAAGAGACACGCCCCAAAGAAGGCCGGTGTCCTCCTTCAACCTCAGTGTCCCATCTGGAGCTTTGGTAGGTACGGGATGGGAGCAACATGAATTGGCCTTTTTTCAGAAAGACTGGATCAGAAAAGATTCTGCCTTATACAAGTATCCAATTTGTAGAAAAGTCTGCAGCATATTGTAGTTGTGATATGTCTTTCTCGTATATCAAAACTGGATGATCTGCTCACTGGAAAGACATTTAGTGCCCGAGAATGAGTCGTTCAACTCCAGCTATTCTTAGTATCAAAACCAAATCACCGAGATAATGCCATATACATCTAATCTGGCTGTCACACTCCAGATATAGCTATAGATTTAGAACATTTATAGAAGCCATCCAGTTGTCATGGTTTATACACAAGCTACAAGAACATGCAACCTCAAGTGCGGTTAAAAACGTGTTTAAATTACAGTAACTGGGAATGTTGAAATTCCTATCCGTGTTGCAGGATATGAGGGACAGCCTTAGCATCTAAGGCCGGCAATATCATTCATGTATTTTATAGTTTTATATATTTATATATTTTGCTACCTATATCATTTTGGTGTCAATGTGACCACACAATTCTCAAGATTACAGACCCTAATGGACTAAGTGCAAAAATGAGTACGAATACCATTGAATGACAGGTTCAGACAGAAGTGCCACCAGATGTTTGCTCCAGTGGTATCGGTTAGCCACGTCTGCCGTTAGCGTTTCAACAACGCTATAAACCGACTGGCACTAGTGCACAGGCTGAGGAGTTTAGCGTTTTGTTTTTTCTCCTTCCTACATACTTTGATTTACACCTTTGATTGAACTATGTACAATCTAATACTACACAACAAGCATAAGCCTCATCTCACTGACATGGAGGTTAACAAAGAGAAAACAACAGTGAGGAATCCACACTGCCACCTGACCTTTTTAAACACTTTGCTAAATGTTAATAAAGCACTCGTGATTACACAAAGCAAAAGGAGAAAGAAAAGATTGTGTTTGCGCAAAATAAAATAACTAAAGTCAAAGATCTGCTGTGAAATCTGTTGTGAGATCAGTCTGCTTCTTGTGTTGCATGTCCACAGTGTTCCCTGGCTGCCTTGGTTGGGCCATCACAGGCTGAAGATACAGGGCTAGCATGGCGCCGCTTCCTCGCCACTGGCGTCAATAGCTTAGGTGCTAAAGCTGAGAGCTCAGAGGAGCCGCTCAGTTGTTTTGGACCTGAGGTTGATTGGCTTTGAGGCTGCGCAGAGCTCGTCGTGCCGCCGCCGACTTGGCGATCCGGTAGCTGCGGCCAACTCCTTTGAACTTGCCCTTCCCGACGACCTCCACCGTCACCCGGACCTTCCCATCGTAGGTTCTCTCTGCAGGGCTGCATACAAGGAACAGTTAGATTCTTCCTTGTTCCCCTCCACTGGGGACAACCTGGTCTTCACTAAGCCTGGTCCAAATGAAGACCGGCATTCGCTCGGGATGCCCCATTGTCAGTACTGTGCTGATACCAACACGGATGCTACAGAACTGGCTAGCTGGGGTTTTGGTTCCTTGTTTGTCTCATTATTATTGTTGGTTCTGTGCCACAGAAGCAAACATCATTTTAACGCATGCATCCAAGTCTCAGAAGATTCAGCCCAACCTCTGTCTTCACATCAGTAGAAGACAGGAGATAAGACAGTAGATCCGTGGATGTCACCTGATCAGCTGACAGGCTAGAATAAGCAAAACAGGTCAGTGGTCCAGATATCACTGCATCGTGGCCCCTAAAGGGATACTTCACCCAAAAAGTGTATTTTGACTTCAAGTACTCACTAACAGGTCTTTTGTTCACAAAGATGTCTTCTCCCTCCTGCATTACTTCTGAACGAGCCACGTATTTTTAGCTTGAAGCTAATAGAGACTGATGACCAACAACGGCATTCATTTACAAACTCTCCAGGTCTTCTTGATCCAGATAGATGATCAATGATCCACAAACACTTTGAGCTAAAAAAAATTCCCTTGAACATTTCCACTGAGTGAGTGGGGCCCAGTGCGAGTGAAGTGGCGTAACTGATGCTGCTGTGAGCGAGTGATGAACCCCAGTGTTCCAGTTCATTTGTTTTGACCTCCAATCAAAGCATTTCTGCTTCCAGCTGAATATACGTAGCTGGCTCTTACTGCACTCTGGGGACACGAAGAAGTTATGCAGCAGTGCAGCTCACTAAAAGGAACCAAATACAACATTTGGGTTAAGTATCAATTTAACTCTAACCAGTTTTAGTCACATGGGCATTCGCATGGATCTATGCTGGTTGCTTGGACACAGGGGAAACAACCTCCACCTGTCAATGTATCAATTAATAAGCAACAACAGTAGAACTGCCTAGGGGGAGCTAACGCGGCTAGGGGGAGCGAACGCGGCTAGGGGGAGCTACCGCCTAACTGCCATCCCTACACCCTGATAGCAAAGCAATGCAGACACAAACACAGAATGTGCTGCTCCCTCCTACCTGAACTTGGCAGTTTCTGGTTCCATCTCCAGCAGCTCCCTCACTGGAGAACGTGGCACATTGGCAGAGAATTTTTCTGTAGGTGAGGAGTGTATGAGAGTTACAGCTCTACTAAACATCTGCAGAACTTCTGCAACTTACTAACCAATGAGCAAATCCACAAATCAGAGATGCGTCACTCTTACTCACCAATAAGCGGCCTCATCATTGGATAGTAGACTTGCCACACCGTCTCCAGCGACATCCTGCTGTCCATGTAAATTGCTCCAGCTAGCGACTCAAAGATGTCGCCCATAGCCTTCGGGACCTCGATGTCCTCTTCCTTCTCTTCATCTTCTTCAGAGCGTCGCAGCTGAGAAGAGCAAAACACGCAAACATGGCCATCAATGATGTAGAGCGGAAATAAAGACATGAAGATGTTGTCAACAATCAAACAGAATAAAACCAGAGAGAACAACAGCTCATTCACAACAACAAAGCTCATTCATTCATCTGATGCTGGTGCTGGACGCTGTGTTTTCTAGGACCACGCTGGCGAACACACCAAGTCTGTGCTGGTCTCATTTCTGCCTCTTCTGCGTCTAACGTCAGACATGCCAGCACTGAAAGTACCGCTGAGCTGCTCGCTCTTGTTGAAAGCTCATCTAGCTCGGCTCAGCTGATCCCTCTCTCTGAAGACATACACCCCTCAGCATGGCAGGGGTTAGGTGAGGCTCAGGTAGGAGGGGCTCAGGTAGGAGGGGCTCAGGTAGGAGAGGCTCAGGTAGGAGGGGCTCAGGTAGGAGGGGCTCAGGTAGGAGAGGCTCAGGTAGGAGGGGCTCAGGTAGGAGGGGCTAAGGTAGGAGAGGCTCAGGTAGGAGGGGCTAAGGTGGAGGGGCTCAGGTAGGAGGGGCTCAGGTGGAGAGGCTCAGGTAGGGGGGGCTCAGGTAGGAGGGGCTCAGGTAGGAGGGGCTCAGGTAGGAGGGGCTCAGGTAGGAGGGGCTAAGGTGGAGGGGCTCAGGTAGGAGAGGCTCAGGTAGGGGGGGCTAAGGTGGAGGGGCTCACGTAGGAGGGGCTCAGGTAGGAGGGGCTAAGGTAGGAGAGGCTCAGGTAGGAGGGGCTAAGGTGGAGGGGCTCAGGTAGGAGGGGCTAAGGTGGAGAGGCTCAGGTAGGGGGGGCTCAGGTAGGAGGGGCTCAGGTAGGAGGGGCTCAGGTAGGAGGGGCTAAGGTGGAGGGGCTCAGGTAGGAGAGGCTCAGGTAGGGGGGGCTAAGGTGGAGGGGCTCACGTAGGTGGGTCCAGGTAGGAGAGGCTCAGGTAGGGGGGGCTAAGGTGGAGGGGCTCACGTAGGTGGGTCCAGGTAGGAGAGGCTCAGGTAGGGGGGGCTAAGGTGGAAGGGCTGCTATTGGTTAAGAACTACACGAAGAGCATCATGACAAGTCAGAAGACCACACATCTCCCTTCCACAGTCCACTGATGTGTCAAACAGAGCCTGAATTCATTACATTGCTAATTCCACTGACACATCCAGTCAAAACAATTCAATTCACAATGTTCTTTCCAATTTATTTATGTATTCTCAAATAACCAAATGCTGCCATAACCATTTCAGAAATTAAAAATGCAGTTGGAATTCACTGCTGCTCTCCAGCAGGACACCCTGAAACAGGCAGAAACACGTGACAGTCCCACGACACACCGCCAACACCAGATGAATCAAGGGCTTCTATGAATTTCAGACAATGGAGCTGACCAGGATGGTGCGGAGCTGAAACAGACCAAAGGAAACAAAGAGCAAATGCAGTTCTCATTGATGTGTTGTCATGTGACTCAGTGGCTCCTCTCTTATTGGCTGAACCCAGAGATATTAGTACTAGGACCAAACTTCTGTATACAGCCTAGGTACAGCGACCTCCGTCATGTGTAGGTGAGTCGGGATCACCCAGCGCACTTCCATAGTGTTCTCCACCACCAACCCTGTAATCTTCTGAGCTCATGATGAGGTAGACGACAGTTCCTGGCATCTTTCAGCCTGGTTCCACTTGGGTCGCCAGGTGTCAGTTGCTGCTGCATGCTGTCGGATCCCAAATGGCCCAATGACCCAAATGTCAGCTTAGTATTTGGAGGGCGGTGCTCTAATGTTGTCATCCGTGCCACTTCTAACTTTCACTCTGCCACAACGCCACCAACAGAAGCAGAGGTTGTAGCTCACACCCTGCTGAAAACCTAAAACAGGACTTGTTTTTAAATTGGTATTTGGAGACAAATGCAAATTTCAGGGAAATAAACACAACAATTTATTGTGAATTGTTTTTCAGCAGAGCCCCAAATTCAGGAGAATCACTGATGATCACTAGCCAACAAATCCACAGCTGCTGCACCCAGCTAGCAGGACAGTCTTTGGCTCTGATGGCTTCGACACACTTGGAGAGTAAATCTGGATTTGGCTCCAATATCATCAAAAACAGACAGGTTTTTCTCCATGTTAGTCTCAGTATCACACCACCAATGCCATCCCTCATCTGGCTGAGTGCACCTCCAGAATCGGTTCTCTTCATACATCCATGTACGTGATTAGAAACACCATTACAATCAGAGAGAAACAATGGCTGGGGGGGGGGGGGGGGCAACCACAGCTGGAGTTCAGTGTCAAAAGTTCTAAAGCTTGATTTAGACTTCTGACCAAGTCAACCCATGTTATTCCATCTTCAGTTCCATGACCACGTAAACAGGGAATTCTAGATTTATCCGTCTCCTCTAGATGAGCCCATTGGTTGCCTTCATTTACAACGAAACAAACAACACGTTTGAGAAGCTGACGCTCTGACTGTTTATCCATGCCCCAGCTGGGGCACCACTCCCTTTCAGAAAGACCAATAAATGAGCTTTGAAAGGATCCCATATGGGCCTCCAGGCCTCCTCCAGTAACACCGTCCCCTGACAGCTCCTGCACCAACACGGCATGTTTAAACCACTGACAGTATTTACATTTGCGTCATGTTATTTGATGAGTAGTGAACAGTGAAGCGCTGCCACATTACTGGAGCTCTGTCTGAATGTGAATGTCCCCCAGGGCGCTCAAGCACATCTCAAGCAGAATGAGGTGAGATGTGATGCCAAGATAGGCATTTCCAGGCAAATTAAACCCAACTGTATGTTCCCTTCAGTACTCGAATCACTGAATATGAAACAGATTCACAGTCTGTCAGCCCGTTATGCAGGCAGACCTCCTGTGAATGCCATTACTCAGCAAAGATCAAGTTTCTTCCTACAAGGCTCGCTGGTCAGTTCTGATGCTAGCTCATCAGCTAGCTAGTGGTCACAGACTCACCTCAGAGTCCATGCCTTGCATCTCATTCTTCTCCAACTGGAACTGCACAAAGTCATCGATGACATGGAAAAGCTCCGGTGAGATGGCCTTGAAGTATTTGTGGTAGTCGTATTTGACGGCCAGAGAGGCAAAGATGGTGTTGTTGACAAGCGCTGAGCGCAGGTCAGTCAGAACACCTGGTGAGTGCTGCCGCGGGTCTTCATAAAGGTGCTTTGTTATGAGGTAGTCTAGGATTGCATCACCGAGGAACTCCAGCCGCTGGTAACAATCTGAAGAGGGAGAACAGCAGCAGCCACAGGTTAACGCTAGACCTTTATACACCTACGGCACATGGTCGTGCTGCTCAAACCACGTCTGTCAACCCGGTTTTGGGAGCAGGTCCTGGCAGGCCCTGATGTAAAACACTGGCGTGTCTTAAGTGTGTCTCCACATTGTTTAGGACTTGACTCACAACAACATACAATTTCAGCTGTGAAATTGTCCAAACTCTAACCTGGAAAAGCATCTGCTCTCAACAGCGATGTGTCGTTATTTGAAGTGATTAGAACGTCTCTGTGCGTCCATACGTTGTCTGCCAGCTGAGGGCCATGGTCATGGACACATCCCGATGGGCTACAAGTTACTGAGGGTGCACTAACAGCCACTCAACAGAAACACATCAACACTGACAGCATGGCTGCCTGGGTGCCCCCTAAGGGATGAGGCTGGGCCACACACACCTTCTGATGGTGATAAATCAGTCAGACAGGTGTCTCACACAGTCACTAGTTAGTTGGATGACTGATTGTGATCTGTACCTGGCACGAGCCATCTGATAATCAAGGAAAAGTCAGAACAGAAAGATAATAAAGATGAAGTTGTATTCTAGCGACGGGAGCACTGACGGTATTTCAATAAAGCCGATCCTCTGATCCTCCAGGAGGCAGCGTGCTCGCGCTGACCGCCACCAGAGAGGAAGAACCCAATTGTCTGCGTCAGTGTTGAGATGTAGTTTTACAATGCATCTGATGAGTTTTAGCTATGTATTTGTACTGTGTAGGGATGCAGATGGTACTACAAACATGTCAGAATTTCCTCTTTTTGGCAGTAAAACAACAGTGAACAAACCCGGGACGTCACTCATAAGCTGTTGACATACTGCACCAACGGGGCTGAAGAATATCTGAAGGTCATTGTGTGAGGTTTTGACCGCCTGAGCAGTTGACGGAAATGGAGACTGTGTCCTTGAACAAGATACTGAAGCCTTGATGGCTCCCAGTGGGTTAGCTGGCACCTTGTGTGTGTGTGTGTGTGTGTGTGTGTGTGGGTGTGTCTGTGTGTGTGTGAATGAAGCAACACTGTGAATGCTTTGATCGACTCAGTTACACGCTGTACAAATTCAGTCCATTTAACGATGAATGAAATAATATCTTTCTGAAAGTTGTATCTAATTATTTAAAAAAACAATTATGAGCGGATCACTTGCAAATTAAGGCATGAAAAATATTCAGATGATGAAACATTTGTGCAAAATGTGGTATTATTGGCGTGTTGTGGCCCCTCCCCCAAAGTCCTAAACCTGTGCAGCATGTAAATATTCTTCGAGTTAGTGTGTTGTCCTCCACATGGTGGCGCTCCTCCATCACCTGCCAGTCACAAACTTCCTCACTGTATCTTCTCAAACTGCAAACTCTACCTCATTTGTATTTTCTTTGCCTTTTCCACATTCGTGTCACTCGTGATTTCTAATCAATAGGGTTGAATTGTATCTACGAATTTCCCTTATTTTTAATGAATCACTGTGTGGACCGTGTCTCAAACATGGAGTAGCCATGGCGGAGGCATCTGAGCTGGTGTAGTGTGAGTCTGACCTGTGATGGTGTTGTAATGGTAGGAAGCATGAGTGAAGGCCTGCAGGAGGTAAGCCTTGTTCTGGAAAGTGTAGTTGATCTTTCTTTCAAAGTTCTCGAAGCCGGAGATGAGGTGGTTGAGGGTTCTCTCTGCATCTGGGTGGTCCAGCATGCAGCGGGGTGGGATCTTCAGCCAGCCGTAGCTCAGGTCAACTGCTGTGGCCCCCCGCAGGCCTGATGCTGCCAGACTGCTTCTCTGTAACGGCAACACCTGCCACGATCCAGGACACACAACCACACAGGCCAAACATCAGCAGTTTGACTGGGACAGAGAGACCTCACAGCTAGCATACAGATGGAGGAGCGGCTGCACCTAGAAACATATATATTATGTATACACATACACACACATATATTATAGATACACATACACACATATATACACACACATATACATACACACATATGCACACACATACATATACACGCACATATACACACATATGCATACACACACATATACACACATATGCATATACATGCATACACACACATATGCATACACACACATATACGTATACATGCATACACACACATATGCATACACACACATATACGTATACATGCATATACACACATACACACATATATACATATACACACATACACACATATATACATATACACACATACACACATATATACCTACATATATATATATACACATATATACCTACATATATATATATATACACATATATACCTACATATATATATATATATATATACACACATATATACCTACATATATATATATATATATACACACATATATACCTACATATATATGTATATATATACACATACACATATATATATACCTACATATATATACACATATATACCTACATATATATATACACATATATACCTACATATATATATATATACACATATATACCTACATATATATATATACACATATATACCTACATATATATATATACACATATATACCTACATATATATATATACACATATATACCTACATATATATATATACACATATATACCTACATATATATATATATATATACACATATATACCTACATATATATAAATACACATATATACCTACATATATATATACACATATATACCTACATATATATATACACATATATACCTACATATATATATATACACATATATACCTACATATATATATATATACACACATATATACCTACATATATATATATATATATATATATATATATATATATATATATATACACACACATACATACCTACATATATATATATATACACATATATACCTACATATATATATATATATATATATATATATATATATACACACACATATATACCTACATATATATATACACACATATACCTACATATATATATACACACACATATATACATATATACACACATATATACCTACATATATATATATACACACATATATACCTACATATATATATATACACACATATATACCTACATATATATATATACACACATATATACCTATATATATATATATATATATATTCACACATATATACCTACATATATATATATATACACACACACATATACCTATATATATATATATATATATATACCTATATATATATATATACACACACCTATATATACACACCTATATATATATATACCTATATATATATACCTATATATATATATATATGTATATATATATACCTATATATATATATATACCTATATATATATATACCTATATATATGTATATATATACCTATATATATATATATACATATATATATATACATATACATATGTATATATCTATACCTATATATACCTATATATATACACATATATACCTTCATATATATATACACACATATATACCTACATATATATACACATATATACCTACATATATATATATACACACACATATACATATACATACACATATACACACATATACATACATATATACACACATATACACATATATACATACATATATACACACATATATATACATACATATATACACACATATATATACATACATATATACACACATATATACATACATATATACACACATATATATACATACATATATACACACATATATATACATACATATATACACACATATATATACATACATATATACACACATATATATACATACATATATACACACATATATATATATACATATATACACACATATATATATATATACACACATATATATATATATACACACATATATATATATATACACACATATATATATATATATATATACACACATATATATATATATATATATATACACACATATATATATATATATATATATACACACATATATATATATATATATATATATATATATATATATATATATATATATGTGTGTTTGTACTGAATGGCTGCACATTCGTAGCGTCAACAGTTGTTTCCTTGTTTGCCTAGATTGCAGGTTGCCAAGTATCCATCGGTCCCACATTCTCTGCGTGTACAGTGGGGCAAGAAAGTGTTTAGTCAGTCACCAACTGATCAAGTTCTCCCTCTTAAAAAGTTGAGAGGCCCTCTAATTTTCATCATAGGAACACTTCAACTATGAGAGACAGAATGAGAAGGAAAAATCCAGAAAATCCCTGGTCAACCAATCAGATTACCTATGATGAAAATTACAGGCCTCTCAACTTGAACAGTTGGTGGCTGACTACACACTTTTTTGCCCCTCCCCTGGGATTGCTCGTATCGTAGCATTCCAACAATTGCGATGTTTCTGCCCTCGTCCACGTGTATCCCAGTTCCCAGATTGACCTGGTTCCCTCGCAACTAACGTGAACGTTGTGACCAGCAGGCACACTAGCACATATGATTGATCAGGTTGGATTGAGGCAGTATGATTTCGCTTCTCTAGTCTAGTTCTAACAGGCCGCACTGACATTTGTTATAACATCAAATTCTAGCCAATAAAAAAGTAGGAACATCAGTCAAGTGTGCTGGTGAGCTCAGAGGTGTAGTGATGTAACAGCATAAATGCCAGCCTGCTGTGGCCAGGCTACCGTGCTAGCCGCTACCCTCATCTTCTGCTGCACAAACTGAACTGATCAGTGGTTAAACATCAACGTGTCTGCTTCCCATCGGTCAAGTGGGCTTCTGGCTCTACTGGACGGGGCCACCCTTAATACTGACGGACAAACTCACCTTTAGACCCAGTGAGCAGAGGAACATCTGGGCAGCTCTCTCTCCACAGCTGGTCAAGTAGCAGCCCAGCAGAGCCTCCACACAGTCAGCTATGCTCTTGTCGGCAATGCACTGCTCCGTGTGCAGGTCATAGGAGATGGACTGCTTTCCCAGCTCAGCACCACAGTTCTCCTCTGATGGGTTCCAAAAACCCACCACAAAGTCGTCCTCCTCGCCAGCCTTGCTGGGATCCAGGTAGCACATAGCATCCCATGAGCTGTAGTCAAACTCCTCGGCCAAGGGCCCGCTGGGTACCGTCTCAGAAGGGTAGTGGGTTGTGGTGGGGTAGAGAGGCTTCTTTGGAGCCTTCCATTCATAGGATGCCTCCATGGAGGGAGAGGGGCCAGGGGCCGGGGTGAGGGAGGGAGGGAAGCCACTTAGAGAGATCTTCTTCCCAAATGCACCAGATCCTAACAGCATGTTGTCGATGAACTTGATGTGTTCCTTGCAGTACTCTAGGTCGTCTTCCATGTTGACCTCATCCTTCAACATCAGCTCACCGTCCTCGTCCACTTCCTCCCCGTCCTCATCATCCTCATCGTAGTCGTTCCCTGAACGCCCATTGGCCAGAAGCTCCTCTTTGGCCTGGATGATGCACACAGATAATGGAGGTTAGAGTGTGGACTAACAGCATCAGCCACTGGGATGACTCAACGACAGAGGAAGGGCAGAGGAGCGGTTCTACTGTCCTGTGTCCCCTTACATCATCCTTGTTTCCCTCCCTCCCTCACCACAGGCGTCTCACTAGCAGTCTTAGCTTCTCTATTGGAAGGCTGCTCAACCTTGCATGACATGCTTACAGGCGACCTGCTGACTTTGGTTTCATTTACAATTCAATTTTCCAAAGCGTGGCTTCTTGACTTCTACCTGAAGCTACGGTGAAACCAGTGCACATTTCAGCCCTTTGACAGGAAACAAACAGGAAACTCGGATTTTAAAAGCAGTGATAGCCATGTACTGACCCCATGAGTTATTTTGGAGTATTTCACTGTCGCCATTAAAAAGGAAGCTTCCTTGTGGTTAAATGCTCCAGCAGCAGATCAGGTTGCAGCCTCGACTGCAGAATCAGGATGAGCTTCAACACCATCATATGACTCAGAGGAAAACAACTCTGGCTGTGGTTGGGAACTTTACAATAAAGTTGTGACTACATTATTATTTGTTTTCAGACAAAAATGGCCAATTATATAAAACCCACAGCAGATTGTTTCAAGCCCATCGTGGGACTGGACACATCGTTGATCCAGTTAGTTCCTGCTGTTCGACATGCAACTGACAGGACAACAAACAGTGGACTGATGTCCTGCCAGACCTGGAGGGCTGCTACCTGCTCTCACCTTGACTGTTCTCATCTTTCATCGGAGCTCAGAGAATCAGTCTCCAGACTCCAGAATGTCAGCAGCTGCTCAGCACTCTGACTGCTTCTGAGGGAAGAAACTGACTTCCAAAGACCTGAAGAGCCGCAGCACCAGAGTGACACGTCATTCTTCTCATCTTCCCTACAGCTTCCTACTAACTTCAGTCTAGTAGCTTGCAGACACACATCATTGGAAGATGAGTCAAATCCATATTTTATTAACATTTCATGAATTGGACATATATTTTAACAGGAGACCTGAGTGCAGTTTGCTAAATGTCCACTGGTTGTTTTCAAACTGCCAGGTTTGTGAGAGGCGTCGCTTACATCACAGATGTAAGCACAGTGGACTCATTCCCACCTCATCTGCTGATTGACTTCCCCATTACTACAACAACAACTAAGAATAATAACAATAACAATAATAATAATATTGTGGAGTCCCCAATCAGGAGACAAGGTGAGCTGTGCCTGCCCTCTAGTGGACTGGCATCTTCATGACAGACGTGCGGGAATCACACCGTCACAGGTCCTATTGAGAATCTCCAGCCAAGGTAGACACACGCCCTCTACAGGTGTACCAACACAACACAGACACACAGACACAGACACACAGGTGATGAGCTGAGAATGGAGCAGGGCAGTCAGACCACTGACCTCCTCTGAATCCAGTTTGTCAGTGCTGCTCTTGTCCTGATTGACCACGTAGCCAGGAGGCAGCCAGTTGACGGGGGGGTCAAAGATGGACACTACCATCCTGCTGGGCAATCCCTTCTTCTTCCCCAGACGATACAGGTTACAGTTGCTCACCTGGACCATGTGCAGGCAGGAAAGGACAGATTAGAGACATGCAGCCACTCAAGTGTGTGTAGACCCACTGAATACAGAGACAATGGAGGATGAGCAGGTTCCAGCTAGTGCCTAGCTTCCACGAGCTAGGTAATGTGTAGCAGCAGGTATTTGGGATGGCTCCCAGAGCCAGCATCACTTTGGATCTGGCCCTAATCATTGTAGTTAGCAGATACAGATTTATTAGGCCTGCCACCAAGTCACGAGTCACACTATACATCTCTTCTCACTGTGTATTAACAGAGAACAAGATCCCGAATCTGCTAGGTAGCATGCTAACACTGGACACTGCTCGTCATTTTCAGGCTTTGACTGGGATTCATAGTTGTTTCGAAAACCTGTTACGCAGCAAAGGACAGTACAGGACATTTTGGTTGAGGTTTTGGCCTTGTTCCTTACCTACAGACAAATTCATGAAATTATTAATTATTTGAAAGTAAATATAACAAGATTTGATAAGGGATAATAACAGACCTTGACTTGATAAAATGCTTCTGAGGGCCATCTATCGAAATTTTATTACTGTCATAGTTCAGTCTTCCTCCTGGTATTGTCCATCAGGCAGACCCTCCCCTCCTCTCTAGTGGAGGTCTGAGCCCTGTACCACAGCAGACAGCTGACTGCTATTTAGTTAAGCTGCTATGAATGCTAGCAGTGGGCGAGGCAGTAGAAGTCTTAAAAGTCAACGAACAGACTTTTACTGGTCTTTACCTACATTGACTTGTGTTGAAAGGTCACTGTGACAACAGTGACATTTACAAAACATTGTAGTGTTAGAACACACATAGCCGGAACTACTTCCAGACTGGGAACAGTGATTTGACGCAGTTTGTTGAGGACTAGAGGGGCAACTGCTGCTGGACAGCAGCTGGACACACCAGCATCCTGGACCTGAGCTAACTGAACCAGATCCCAGAGGAGGAACTGCAGGTTCAGCTACCTGAGACAGTCCCTGTAGTTCCAGGTATGTATCTGACTCTAAAAAGAACATCGTCTTACAGTTCTGTCACACTGAATGTTAAACAACTCTACTGGTCAGCCATCTGATGCAGGTCTTGAGCTCCATAAACTCGGCAGACAGTAAAAGGGTGTTCCATGTCTTGCTTCCTTGTTGAGACAGTTCAGTTGTTTTAAGACAACGAACTGTATTCAGAAAAGTAGTCGGCTTGTCATCTTGAAGACAGACGCTTGTGTAAATCTGCACCAGGATGTCATGATGTCAGCAAGACACGGACCTGTTCATTGCTATCAAATTAGCCAAACGACTGGGACACTGAAGCTGTGTGTGCCTCTGGACGGGATAACCGTCAGACTCATGTGGGACAGCAGTTTGGTTCCTTCAGTTGAGGCTGAAGATGTCATGATTCAAAGGGTCTGCATGGAGCTGCAGATTCATTTACTCACATTAGAACTTAACTTATTCTGCTTAGTTGTTGAGTTAAATTTGCAAAGCACTTTGGTTTAAAAGTCACACGTCAGCACACATTTCATCAGCAAAGTGCCAGTTCATTGATAGTCCTAAACCCTTGAATACAAGATATCTGGAGTCGACAGCCTGAGCAGGTCAGCAGCTGCTTCCTCACCACTCAGATGATGACATTCAGCGGTTTACCTGGGACATTTGGCCGTGGTGTGAGGTGATGAGCTAATGTAGAGGAGTGACATTCACAGGTCCCTCACTCAGAGACACAACCCAGAGACCCTCCTCTCATTGTGACTCTGCTTACTACCCAGCAGCAGCAACTGTCAGAGGAACACCACATTGTTCTCCACAGATTTTCCTTTGGTCTATATTAACGATGAATAAGGATGGGAATTGATACGATTTTTATGATTCCGATTCCACTTTCGATTCTGCTTGATGATTCGGCCCTTTATTGATTCTCTTATCGATTCTCATTTGGTGGGTTAGCTTCCTGCAGTGTTAACAGCAGAGGACATGCTAACGTTGCCACTGCTGCTGGGTTGAGATTCACTCCGGAGCAGATCGAAAACGCCACATTCATTCAAAGTTATCGCAGGCTGTGCGTGCAAATGTTTCTTTCTGCATAGTGGTAGTGCTTCCTCCCTTTGATGAAATATCCACTTTGCAAGTATTGCAAGTGGCCCTGCTGTCATGCCATCCTTTCTTGTGAAATGTAACCAAAACTTTGGGCATTTGTGCTGCTTGGGCGCCATGTTTCCTGCTGGTTGCACTGGTGAATGTTGTCACCACGCATGCCCACTGGAATCAATAAGGGAATCATTTGCAAAATTGGCAAATGATTCCAAGGAATTGAAACACTGGGAACCGGTTCTACACAAGAACCGCTTTTCAATTCCCATCCCTACCAATGAAGTGTTAGAACATTTCATGAGCTCTGTTAACATGTGAGCCTAAGGAATCATGCATTCAGAGCCAAACATTTGTAAAGTGAAGTTTGTTGGGTTCTACTGGAACTACCTGCTGTCTCTGATGTCATCCTTGAATTATTTCTATCAATATATTTCTATTTTGTACAACTTGGGAGTCCTAAATGTGATAGCTCTTCCAGAGATGCCATTGTCTCACCTTCTTGCTGCGCATGTAGCTGAGTCGGCCCTCATGTGCATCAGGGTAGGTGCAAAACAGGTATGTGGTAATGGCATGTTTGAGGAAAGAGTCGCCGAGCATCTCCAGCCGCTCCAGGTTGAAGCCATCACTGGCGTTTGATAGAGTCAAAGCCTGCAGGATGAGGCCTGGGTTGGGTCCCAGGCTTTTGGGGAACTCCCCTGACTCTGTGCTGGTCTGGGGGACAGCCACCAGGGCAGGAGAAGGTGCTGTGTGAGCATTGGGACCCGTGTCTGCCTGGCTGCAGACTGAGGTAGCTTGATCTGTGTGGTCTGAAGTCCTCCCTGGTGTACATTCATCCCTCGGCTGTGGAGGACTCGTGCTGGGCTGCTTCAAGCTGGGAGAGGGCTGCACATGAACTGAGGTAGTGGTTTGCATTGATTCAGGGCTCTGCAGTCCAGGGGAACTGGGCTGTGAGCATTGGCAACTGTCATGATGCTGAAAGTTCTCTACTCCTTGATGGCCATTGTCGCCACAGTTGGTGACAAGGGCAGTGCCGTTAGTTAGCTTCCTTGTGCAGATGGTGTCTCCGGGCTGGGAAGAGTGGTGACGACTGGGATGTGTTAGGGAAACAGACTCAGGTGAGTGGTGCTTACAGTGGCCATCACCATCCTCACTGCAGGACTCGGAACAGGAGATGAAGATTTTGCTGTCAATGGATCTCTTCCAGCCAAAGTCCAGATTTGGATACCTGTAACACACAAAAATACATTTGACAAAGATGCAAAGTGGGGTTTCTAGCAGGAACCATGAGTGTGTGTGTGTGTGAGGCATGCGCACGCACACACACACACACACACACACACACAACTGGAACCCTAAACCCGTGTCAGCATTACTGGGACGTACATGGACAGACCACAGGTAATCTACCCCATGACCTAAGTGAACCCTTTCTTCTCAACCTGTCAGACCCAACCTACCTGTGTGTGTGTGTGTGAGAGAGAGACACTACCTGTATTACCAGGGGTACTAGCCCCTGCTCTACCCTAAGGTATGGCAGCCTGTGCAGAGTATGTTTTAGGGACCTGAAGTCAGGAGGGAGGGTCTGGGATCCCACTCCAGCTTCAGAGGCCGTCTGTGATCGGAGCTCCTCGGCCGTCAGGAGGCAGTGGAGGCGGTAGAGGATGCTGGGCAGACACACAGCTTTCCTCCACAGGGAGGCAGGGATGGGATGGATGGCACACAGCTCCGGAACCAGGATCTGACAAACAACATCCCTGTTAGATCAGTCAGCACCTTTACACAGCAGCGCTTGGTGGTGCGGTCTGGAGACCTTTGGATCCATGTCAACTGACCTGACCAAAATATTGCGGTGATCTTCAGACATGGGGGATTAAATGTCTATATGGTTTATTAGCCACTTTTGGGGAAAACAATTGGAATCTCCTGTAGGAATTATCCTACCTCTCAGTCCAGGTGTTTTGATCAGTGTCTGAGTTTAATTGCTGTATTCACACCTGCCCACAAGAACTGCACCAGAGTTTGATTCACAAGGACTAAAGGAGAAAGGTGAGGAAGCACCTTCACTCACAGCTGGACACCATGATGCAGGTCTGGTCCCCACGGAGGGTCAGACGCACCATCACTCATCCCTCTAAACAGATATAAGATCATTAACTCTGTCTCTGCCACTCAAAGAGCTTCCTGTAATTTTTCGTTTTTTTTCTCACAGCAAAACACATTGCAAGGTGACATGGAATAAGGAAAACATAGTGGTTATGGTGAGAGAATGAAGCGATATAGTTCTTTGAAAAGAAAAAAACATTACGATAATAATTATGTAAATGTAATACAAATTTTATATGGTGGTAATGAATATATGATATTAAAGGGATAATAAAATGTTTTAATAACGCTATCTTTACTGTGCAACGAGATGTATAAAGGATATGTATGGCACATAACATTTATAATATTTACAATAATAACTAATCATAGCCATGTGTAGTGTGGGCAACCCCCCCAAAAAAGCCAATCATTTATTAAGTTTGGTTCCATTGACCACTAGGACGCTGCCTGGAGACCCAGCCAGACCCTGAGGAAGTGACAGCCCGCTGAAGGCTTGTGCCCCTTTTGGGGGTGGGTAGGGTTTGGGCTTAGAAAGCTGCAGGCAGGGTCAGGTTGTAATTTTCAGGCCAGTTGAGAGGTCTAACGTGAAGTGCTTCTGGCTATGATTTAAAAACAGGGGTGTTGCTTGATGGATTGACTGATAAATTGAAGGTCTGGAGAGTGTATGTTGGAGCTAACGCTTGATCACTGTCTAATAGGAGGAAATCGGTCGCAGGGGGTTGAGGCTTCTCATGATATATTCTAGCTGTTCTGCCATGGGATACAAGTCAAAGTTGGGCGCTTGGAATCCCCCAGGTTGCAGGTTTTTGTGGAGTTTTGACTTTAATTCATGGAATTTTGTTTTTGTAATAGAAAACTGACATCGTGGAGTTAAGAGCAATAAACTAGGATGTCTTAGGTGAGATGGGATCACTGAAAATAAATTGTTTACTTTTGGTCTTCATCTGTGTAGCCCCGCCCCCAACAAACAGCACAGGTCCAATCACCACAGAATAAGAGGTTCAGACCCAACACACCCGCTAGAGAGGAATTACTCTTCCAGGCTGTTCAAGACTGATCCTGGCAGGGTAAGTAAGGAACAGATAGGTGACACAGTTGAATAATTAAGTAGGTAAATAAATATACTACCATTATACCGCGTCCACATGGCACGGCGCTCTTCTAAGGACGTGTACAAATAGCCGCACCATCATTACTCTCTTTCTCTTTGAACGCCACATTTCCTCCAATCAGTCTGCTTGCTAAACCAGCTGTGCAGCGTTGCAGCAGAAAGCAGAACAGTCTCCCCAACACTGCAGCTGATCCTGGTTCCTGTGCACGTGGAACCGTGCGAGCTGACACATGTACACCTGCCTGCGGTGGAGCCAGGCTGTATAATGTTGAGACAACAGTTGACCAGCGTTCTACCTTTTTGATTGAATTATTACTGACCTATTAGAGTTCCTGGTGCCAACTAAGTAGCGAGGGGCTGACAAGTCTAACTGAACTGACTAGTTGCCTGGATCGTTGGTGTCGGCTGGTGCCCATTTCTCATTCAACAATTCAACCCCACCATGGCACAGCTGGCCTGCACATCTTCTTGCTAAAGGACCCCCCACATGACGTCCGGGAGCTGGAGGTCAAGGTTCTGTCTCTTGGGCCACAGCTGAAACATCCTTCTTGTAAAGATTAATTGTGTCAATGCTGGGAGGTAATTCTCATGTGTTCTTCTACAGTTTGGACTGACCATCCTCACATTTCTGCACCTGCTTTGCCATGACCTGCTGTACTTGCTACCAACGTCATGTCTCCAACAAGAAAACAAAAGCAGCCATTACCTGTTTGTTCTGCAGACTCTCCCACTTGGCCTTCCTCTTCTCTGCGCTACTGAGAGGGAGAGCTTTGCCCTTCTGGTTTAGGTGGCGAGGGGTCAACAGGTTCAGTCTGGGAGCACAAGACAACCCCAATTATTTGAGAACCGTTTACAGCTAGTAACATGACATAAATATCCTTATCCCAGTGCCACTCACCTGGAGGAAGTGTGGTCTACATCCAGGAGCGGCTGGTTCAGGTTGGAAAGGTCCAGGTTGTACTTGGTTTTGTAGTACTCAGCAAATGTCTCATATTCTGGTGAAGGAAACTTGCTGAGAGGCGTCAGGTCTGTGTAGACATCAGCAACGTAGAAGCGATGAGGCTGGTCAAAGTTACGGTACCTGGGAGGAGCAGGGGGACTGTCAGGATCAAGCAATGCACACTCACCTGGTACAAACCTAACCTGACCATTCCGGTGTTCTGAAGAAGTACCTTGGAATGATGACAGCATCCTGGTAGTCCTCCAACTTGAAGGTGAAGGGGTTCTGTTTGGTGTACTGAGTAGTAGGAATGCCAGTGCGGGCCTCAGACTTCTCAATGTCCTCCATGAACTTGAAGTCCAGATCAAGCGTGTTGGAATCCCCAACTGAACAAAGGACCGACACAGAATCAATCCATCATGTCATAACACGGTTAAGAGTCTCCAATAAGGGGACAAGTGCGGCTTCATGAAAACTCCCAGTTCTCATTCTCATGCTACCCAGACCCCCTGTCCTCCAGCCCCATGTATTCGTCAGGAACCCTTCTGAATCATTTCCTTTTACACAGGGCAAACACCCATAAATGCCTGGCTTGTCTTAGTGTAAAAGGCAACAGTCAGATGACTGTACAGCAGCCATATGCAGCTCTACGCACCAACATTCAGAGGTAGAACACAGTACGCCGAGTCAGCCAGCGTGGGCTTGAACTCCAGTGCAGGTTTCTCCAAGCGGAGGATGTGGGAAAAGATGTACTGATGCAGGCGAGTGATGAGGTCAAGCTGGGCAGCGGTGAGTGTGAAGCCAGACTTCTGCAGCTCAATGGAGATGGTCACCTCACCTGAGCGAGTGTACACTGGGAAATGAGGGATCTGTAGGGAGGAGAAGAACTAGTTGGTCACAACAGTCTATCTGCAAGTCAAATAATCAGATACATCAGGCATGGAGGCGCCAAATTGAACTTACGCGAGGTATGGGTTTGGCAGTCAGGATGCCGAAGCACCTTGTGGTGTCCTCCGGAGGGTAGAGCTTCCTTCTGCGGAAGTTGAGTTCATCCGGGA
Source organism: Aulostomus chinensis (assembly GCF_037954235.1). Classification (NCBI taxonomy): domain Eukaryota; kingdom Metazoa; phylum Chordata; class Actinopteri; order Syngnathiformes; family Aulostomidae; genus Aulostomus; species Aulostomus chinensis. The sequence goes on along the minus strand of NC_141336.1, from coordinate 727,532 downwards.
GAGGGGTGGTGAGGACCATCCCAATCACATATAGGTAGTAGGTCTGCCCCGGCACAGCGTAACTGTCCCGCAGACACTCTGGTATCTGCAGATTGAAGGAGGGACACACCACTAACCAAACATACAGGGTACTCAACGTTGACGCAGGACATACGCTTTCAGGCTTAATGGTTCCTGCATCAATCTAATAATCTCTGGCTCTGTGTTCACATGTCTGACCTGATTAGCTTGTCAACCGTTGACAAGAGCCACGTCTGGGAAGTGAAGTCTGAGATGATCAGATCAATATCACAACCTCAATGGTGGGAAAATTAATCTGCACGTGTGTAATTATGTGTTCAGTGTCAAACAGAAACACTGGCTGAACTGAAGTAGCAACAGATGCAGACTATTCTCTGCGACTAAAAATAACTTGGCATTTCTTTGCAATATATTTTTCATACTGCTGGAGACAGGCTGAAATTTGCTCTCCACAACCCGATTGGGGCTCGACGGTGAAAGCATTTCACTCGTATTTGGGACTGAAAACAGACGTCAGCTAAATGCTCGATGCGCTTAGGAGCACAGGTGCGAGTAGAAAAATGTGTGCACACGTTCACGTCCCAACAGCCAGCTTCCATGTACAAAGGGTGTCCATCAGTGCACGTGGCACCAGGACATCCTAGGTCTTAGGTTTGATGATTAATTCTATAATTGTACCATGTGATCTGCAGCTGTATGCTCTGGACACTCAGGTGAAGTGAGGAGCTGAGCTGTCAACTGATCACCATCTGGTGAATACAAGCAGCCGAAATGAGTTTCCTCCTCAGGGAGGCTGGGCTCTCCCTTAGAGACAGGGTGAGAAGCTCAGTCCTTCAGGAGGGACTCAGAGTAGAGCTGCTGCTCCTCCAGGTAGAGGAGTCAGTGGAGGTGGTTCAGGTATCTGGAGATGACGACTCCCTCAGGAGGTGTTCCAGGCATGTCTGACCAGGAGGAGGCCTCTAGGCCGACCCAGGACACGCTGGAGGGATTATATCTCTGGGCTGGCCTGGGAACGCCTCAGGATTCCCCCGGAAGAGCTGGTGGACGTGGCTGGGAGAGGACAGTCTGGGCATAAATCATGTCTGTTGGTTTCCATGTGTTGTTGATGTAACTGAGTCAGCAGTTTGTTAAAGCCCCGGTGGGTAGCTGATGAATCTCATCTACACCTACCAAAAAAGCATGTGCTGACATGTGTACAGGCTTAATGTGTGCAAGTCAGCCTGGAGAAAGAACAGCATGTGTGTGCGCGTGCTTGTGTATGAGCACGGTGACTATGAGCAGGACACATAAGGCACAGTGGCCCCTATTTATCATCGCTCCAATCACGTTTGGAAACCTCATAAAATTCCATTTCAATCCCAGTTTGCTGAGCATCATGATACAGGAATTGAATTCACTCTGCAGAGAGGGAACTGATCGCCCTCAGAACTGCTGGCATAGTTGAGCTGGGTTATTCCAGACCTATCACCCATGTCCCGCTGAAAGGACACGGTGGCCAAAAACCCCAGGGACCCAGGTATGGCACTGGAACGCCGGGTTTCTCTCCTGAATTGGGGTTCTAAGTTGTGGCATCACTCCAGGAGGAGATGCCTAGGAAGATGAAACGACCCATGAGCCACTCATCACTCTCCTGGAATAAATCTTGGTGGTCCTGAAAAACCCTCTCTGACCTGATGCGCGCATTCAGGTCCTCTAGCAGAGCCAGATCTGCCATTGTTAAGCCTGAACGCCTCACAGCCAAAGCTGTCGTTTAAATAGGAGACTGACTAAAGTTCCACCTGTCACGTCACAAATCTGTTGATATATTCATTGCTTTTAAGTACGGGATTGTTTGTCGACCTGTGCCTAATTAAAGCAGCGTTCCATGCACCAGTTCAGATTGAAAGGGTACTCAGGTACACAATTACATATTTAAAATGCATTCTTGAATTAATATGCTCCACATTTACCATAAGGGTTTGTCTTGATGCCCACACCTTCATCAGTGGCACGACATCTGCTGTTAAAACAACTCTCTGACTCCTGTCCATGAACCGCAAGTCACCTCACGTCAAATCTAAATTTGTGTAAATGCGTATCCTGAGGTAAGATGTCATCGCAGAATGCGCTCACGTTCAAATTGATAACTGCTACAGCTTGAATAGAAATAAACATAAGTGTTTTACTCTCGTTTGATAAATGAAGGCCATTAAGAGCTGCGTGTCTTCATCCTGCTGCAGATGAGTGGGACTTATTCATTCCACACTCATGTGAGTTAGGATCCTCAGTCTGATCCTGGATCAGTGAGGCTGATCAGCCCTCAACACTGAGGGAATTATTCAACACCATTTGTTCACTTCCTATTTCCTCCCTCGCTGTCTGATGGGCTGCAGAATATAAACCTCAGTGTTGACTGCGTGCAGGCCACTTTATTCACATGAGCGATCTACAGACAAAGAGACCTTAGAGAAATGTCTCCCAGGTGGATTTGAATCAATCATGTTGGCTGCCAAGAGGCTTCTTACCCCAGGGAGAAGCCACTCTGTTAAAGGTGTCAAATAATGGAGAAGGAATTCTTCAGGTGGGTGAACGACTCGTACAGGTGACTCACTGGAGCTGAATCAATGCTCTGGAGATGTTGACAGCGCTTTATTATGTGTGTTATGGACTCTTTCAGTCTCCAAATTTATGGGGTTTTGTGACATAAAAACTGGTGTGGCCAAGTGGAACAGTGGTTCAGGCTCTCCACTCAAGTGTTGTGCAGAGGCTAAGTGTAACGGACAAGAGGAGTGCCCCTCCCTCTGAACGGAGTTGGCCTTCAGAAACAAAGCCAGCTGAATTTTAGAATTTCAATCTGACTGCAGGAGACAGGTTATAACAAAGTCAAGGTGTTAATGCGTCAGCAGCAGGAGTCCCTTACGGCTTTAGGATAACACTGCCTCCTCTTGGTGGAGCCAGGCCGGCCAGGGACAGTGGTCTCCTCCTCATCGTGAAGGTCTAGCTCCTCCTCATACTTCACCGTCTCCTTCCCAACGGGCATCAGGTGATCGTCCAGCTCACCTTGGAAAGATGATTGCGTGGCATGAAGAAAGAGGGACCAAAATGAGCCACAGCAGATGCCAAGAACATTCCCACGGATGCTGATCCTACACCTGCTATATCTCTATTTCTCACCTATTTTGTGGAGTTTCTCACAACACAGTAGTGCAACTGCTTTCTCTGCCAGTCTGGCGCAGTTCATTACAGGGCCCTGTGAGGACAGACACACATCAGTAATGGTTCAGCTCAGGGAGGAGCCAGCACAGGACATTATGCTGTTGTTCCCCACCTTAACGGGAACTCTTAGTGGGGAGTTGATGGGTAAGTAGAGAGTAGACTGGAACCGTCCGTCCTGTGTCTCTACTGTTTTACACTTGGGTGCCAGGTGAGTGAATGGGTCACTGGGTAGCCGAGCACAATACCTGAGCACCACAGGAACCAAAAATGCTTCACAGGCTGCTTGTTTAATTAAAAAAACATTTGAGACTTTGTGAGAAATGGACCCATGGGGGGGTACCTGTTGATGTGTCCGATGGCTGTGTTGATGGTCACCCGGGGGCCACCATCCTCAGATCGTAGCACATAGGGAGGGAGGATGTTGTCATCGTCCAGTACCTGCTCCACTTCAAACTCACTCACTTCCACGGACTTGGAGCACTTGTTCCTCAAGATCTGCTCAAGACAGATGAGACCGTCTAATTAGCTGATTCTATTCCCAAGCAGCTACTCAACTGGACAGCATCCAACGCCAAGGGGGGCCCACCTTCTCTATGGCCTTGTAGGTACTAAGATCATCTTCGAAGGCTTTGGTCCGCTCGCTGTCAGCCAACATGATGTAGTTGGAAACAGGAGCCCGAGCTCTGCCTTTGGACTGGACATAGGACCTGTACTCTGTGGGGAGGTCGAAGCGCACCACCAGGTTGCACTTGGGAATATCCACACCTTCCTCTACGATGCTGGTGGCAATCAGCAGGTTGGTTTCATGAGCCCGGAATTTGCGGAGAACCTACGAGAGAAAGAAGGATGCACATGTGCTGGTTTACACTGAAGCGCTGACTGACCGACCTTCAACCTCTCAAAGAAACAGTCTGATACTGTAGTCAGTCAGACAAGCTTCTGATGTCTACACCAGTAAGAGGAACATGTCCGTGGTTAACTTCATGGCTGCATTGTAGACTGCTGTCATGGTATTCAAACTGGTATCGGGACTCATGTAAATTCAATGGTATAAGAGCAGACAACCAAGGTTCTGGTATTGTGACATCGGTACCAGTGACCTGAGACATTTAGTTTGGAAAAAAGTATGAAGGTGCAACACTGAAGGACTGAAGCTAGTGAATATTTTAGGAAGGCAAAGGCCTCAGCTTTCTTCTGCTTTCTTCCACAGTGGATCCTGGGGTTCTCTCCATTTAGCAGGAAATTGTGAGCAGTTATTGCACAGAGGGAGGGCGGTGGCAGGTCTCAGCGGAGATGCAGACTCCAGCATGGTTTTATCTGCGTTGCCTCCGACTGTAGCTGCTTTCAAAATGAATCAGTGTATTTAAGAATGTTGTCGTAGTCCTAGTGATACATCTCTACACGGTCAAGTGTCTCTACCTCCTCCTGTTTCCTGAACTCCACCTCCATCTGCTTGTTGCGGGGCTGGTTCTTGCCAATGCTATGGCCAGTGATGAAGTTGTTGCTGATGTAGGCCAGCTCTGGGTCCTGCTTCCCCGCCTCTTTGATCAGGCTGAGGACCAAACACACACAGTCATCAGTTTCTCTCACCTGTATGTAACAAACTACACAGTCTTCTGCATGTGCAAGATTACAGTGATGGCTGATAGAATAGTGTCGGTGGCTCGGGGTAACTGGTCCGATCCCCAGCTCCTCCAGGGAACATGTGGAAGTGTGGGCATGTCACTGAACCCCGAAGAGCTCCTGATGCAGCTCTTTCTCGTAGGAGTTTACTCTGGTCCCTGTGTGCTGCCCACTATTATCACGGATGCAATCAAATATCATTTTTACTGAACATTTTCTAGGTCTTATGTCAAAGTTTGATGCTGGTCCCTGGTTTCCTCTGTCTATCTAGCATGTATGTGGGCTGCCTTTGTATTACTAGCCGCTGCCTTCCTGGAGACTCTTTCAGAAATGCAGAGTGACTCGAAAATGTTCAGACTGATTAAACAATCAGCTTTATTTGTTAATTCTTGCAGCAAAATATTGCTTCTATCGCTTCTGTGCCATTTGGTGTAAATGTAAAATCTTATGGGGAATAGATTTTATACTGGGATTTTCTTCTGTATTGAAATGCCTCTCTGCATGGGAAGAATTCACAATGCAAAAGTGTGCACTCAAATTGTTTGAGCAAAAAGTTTTCCAGTTTTTGCTGCTCTCGTCTCAAACAAACCCAGAAGAACCTCCAGTCATCTTTGGGTGCACTAAAGGACAGCAGCTGACTGCAAGCACGACAGCTGGAACACATACAGCCACCAGGACCATGTAAGCCTACCGGTTGAGAACGACTGCTGTGTAACGCCTCTCCACAAAGATAATCCCACACAGGATGTTGGTGAACGGTGAGGGGAAGTTTGCTTCAGGCCTCTCCTTGGCCTCCACCTCCTCATCCTCATCTTCATCCTCTGAGTCGCTCCAGGATACATAGTTGTCTTGGTTGCGGTTGTTATACCACTCCACACTCTCAAACTGCTGCCGCTCAAAGGGCTTGTATTCATGCAGGATCTCCAGCAGCCGCAGGACCTTGGGTGTGACGAACTTGAGGTCCAGAGAGGCAGGGGAGAAGTGCTCCTCACAGAGGGCATGCACTTTGCGCAGAATGGTGTCCGTGAAGAGCAGGAACTTGCGGTTGAGCTCCTCCTGCTCATGCTTGATGTACTTCTGGAGCTCACGCACCATGATCCCTGCTGCCTTATCAGCACACCAGGGACCCAGCACCTGCAGCACCGCCCTGCAGTCACTCAGCACCTGGACAGGACACACAACATTAACAGCTCCACAACTTCCTCTACTGTTTTGACTGCATTTGTTCCCGCTCTACAGGTTTTACTGTATCCAGAAACTAGCTCAGCGTTTGGTGCTAAACACTAAAAAGTCCCTACAGGCTCATCTGGAGTGGTTACTCAGGTTCAGCAGACACAGAGCATGAACTGAGCGTTGTTTGTGTTCACTTGATGAATGTCTTAAGCGGAGCTAACAAGCTAGAAGTCCATCAGTGCAGTGACAGGCAGGCAGGGGACAATGATCCCTCAGACTTTTCTACCGACAGCTACTGCTGCAGGAAATGACAGAGTTATTTTCGGAAAAACCACAGCAATGGGTTGCATGGGTTCATAATTACCCATTGCCATCAACACATGTACATGTATGTGAATCAGTAAATACAAGAAATAAAATGAAATGTGTCACAGTAAACAGACATCAAGGATTTATTCCAACTGAGATGGAAATGGAAACAATAAAAGCTTCACAATTAATCAAAGATTCATTTTGGACTGCTGCTGGAGAGAAAACCGAGCAGGTTAAAGCACCAGTCAAAGCAGCAGCGTGAAGGTAGCGAAAACACAAACAACACTTTGAAAATTAGAAAGAGTTGTTGTGTGATTGGGAGGCAACAGAGGCTGTTGAGTGTCTTTACTGAACATCTGAGTATGGTCACTATCAGTGTCAGGGTTCTTCAAACAGAACCTTCAGATCTCCTGTGATGGACTGATGTAGCTCAAATAGCTCACTAGCTACGCAAGCTGGATTTATAAGTCTAAGTGTCTGTTTTGGCAAGCTACGCAGTAAGGACTACAACAGAGAAACAGGAAACACGAGGCTTCCTTCAGATGCAGCCTAGTGTTTCATCTACTTTATTGATTAGATAAAAAATTATTTGATCAAAAAAGTCAACCTGTTTTGACCCTGACTGGGTCTTCCTTAGGGGTCTTTCAAGCACCTTGTACACTTCTCACAATAAGTGAGGGATATTTTGAGAGACTCAGTGGATTTCATACATACGGTGTTTGTTTCACTTCCAAGATTTTTGGGATAAGGGGGCAATTGTATTGGGGTGATAGACACACCTCATTTTGTGTTTTCCACGTAGTGGTCTCACTGTATACAGTAGGCCTTACATATTGGAGCCAATACCAAAAAACTAAAAGACAACCCTTTTCAATGTGGCATCAATTTCAATTTCTTTGGGTATAAAAAGCTGCTATTGTCACTAATTCATTCCAAATTCATCATTCAAACAGCCATGAACACACGACGTCACTTAAAGAACGAGCAGCGCCACCAGGTCATAGCGCGCCTTCGGGTCGGTGGCAGGCAGTCAGATGTTGCTCGTGAACTTGGTGTGTCTCAAAGTGTCATCAGCAGACTCGCATCAAGACACAGAACTACTGGCAGAGTTTGTGACAGACCCAGGAGTGGAGCCCCACGAGTGACAGACTGCAACGATGACCAGTACCTAAGGACCTATGCACTCAGACATCGTCATGCAACTGGCACACAGCTGCAGGCCCGTTTACGAGATGTGAGGGGTACTAGGGTTTCCAGACAAACCATTCACAACCGACTTCACCGCTTTGGCTTGAATGCCAGACGACTGTTGCAGGTGACTCCATTGACACCAAGACACCGCCGTGAATGTTTGCAGTGGGCACAAGACCATGTGACCCGGACAATGCGGCAGTGGTCAACCGTTCTGTTCACTGATGAGTGTCGGGTCACCCTGCACAGAAATGATAGCCATCAGCGTTACTGGAGAAGGCGAGGTGAGCGATACGCCGAGGTCAACATGGTCCCCAGGGTTCGCTTTGGTGGAGGAGGCGCAACAGTCTGGGCAGGCATCACCAGTCAGCGCAAAACTGATTTGGTTATTGTGGATGGCTCAGTCACTGCACGTTCTTACCCCAGAGACATCATAGAACCCATCATCATCCCCCAATTCCGCCAGCACATCCCCAACTTTCTGTTCATGGATGATAATGCTCCACCACATCGTGCCAGAATTGTCACAGCTCGACTTCAGGAAGTCGGAGTGCCTCATATGGTATGGCCAGCAATGTCTCCTGACCTGAACCCCATAAGACACGTCTGGGACCAGCTGAAGCAGAGACTGGATGATCGTACCCCACCCCCGCGTGACCTGGCAGAACTGCGAGTAGCACTTGTGGAAGAGTGGAATGCATTGCCTCAGAACAACATCATGAGGCTAGTGAGGAGCATGAGACGTCGCTGTCAAGCTGTCATTGCGGCCAATGGTGGAAACACCCGCTACTGACATTGTCGGTTTTTGATATTTGGTGCTATCCTTGTTATTTTCTAAATTTTTGGGGTAATAAATATTAAACTAATGAAAATGGTGTTTCTTCTTATTCAGTATTAGTAATATCAAAGGGAACTTTTACTTATTTCATTAAAATTCAGACCAAATAGGAAAAGCACTCGTGTAAATAACAATATCCCTAACTTATTGTGAGTAGTGTATGTATCTGGAGTCTTCCACTAGGAGGTTGTGAGCTGCTGTTAGTAAAACATGTTGGACATGAAATGAAAGTGTACTGTGCAGCAGCATCTGTTTGGGTCTGAGTGATACTTGGCACCACAGCTGTCAGCCTTAGCTACTAGCCATTGGTTTATATCTGAAGCAAGCTAGCAAGCTGCCAGCATTGACTTTCTAGCTTTTAACTTTCAATGGAAGCAGATGGTGCACTTGTTCAAATCAAATGTTGTCGCCTATCGGTGGAGCCTGGAGGTTTACTCATCGGCAGCAAAGCAAGCACTTCCGCTCTGGCGATTGCTGGCGTGCAGGGCACCAGACTAACTTTTTCACAGGTAGCACTGGTGCCACCTACCTTTTCAGTTGGTAGCTCCACTGCAAATTAGGTAGCGCCACCCTTGTCTTCATATAGCGTAGCATTAATACATGACCTTATCACGATGACAGTTGTGTTCATAGGCATACCATAGTTTTGCCTTGATGTAAAGATTGACAATGACCCAAACTTGATATTTGCAAAATATTTTAATCTGCAATTTCATTGCCCTCTATTTGTATAACTTTTTACTGCTGCACAGACAACATTCTTAACTAAACGAACAAAGTGTATAATTTATTCAATTGCACTTAAAGTAACAGCAGCATTAATTCACAGTGTAATTCAAATAAACTTAAAGCAACAGCAGGAATCATTTACTCCCTGCAATTCCTCTCATTCGAGGGGCCAGCTCTTACAGTGAGGCCTCCTTCCCCTGGGAGAACCACTGCTTAACATCCTCCCTGGCATCATAGTCCTCCAGTCTCGGCCCCTCAACACTAATACCTATTAGGTCCTCAACAGCATCAGTATGCAGGCTTGCCCTAACATCTGACGCTGGGCGCGTCAGGTGATGCAGCAGTCCCTGCACGTCTTGTGCCTTTGACTTTCGTGGTGCAATTTTGATGACTGAATCTTAAACTGTGTCGACCCTAAAACAAATTGTGCTCTGGCTGCAACCCACGGGCCAGATTTCCCGCAATACTCACACACCATGGCTTGTCCCTAGTATCGGAACCACAGGAACTGCGCCAGCCATTTTTGCTGAAAAGCGTACTTTTTCCTTTTCCCCGCCGTCACTTTCAACCCGTCACTATCTTCTTCACTCTCGTAATCGGAGATTCTCGTCGGTTCTTCTCCACCTTCCACATCACCTAACCCACCTCCAGCTACCTCATTTGTCTCCTCTGCAACACTTCATTTCTCGAAAAAATCCATTAGAGACCGCTTCATGTGTGCTACTATGCTGCTTGTTTGGGTTTGTTTTTTGTTTTTTGCAGGGTTGATGAGTGAGCGCGCCGTGTGTACATTTGGTGCACGTGATCACACTGGTGCAGACAGACAGGCAGAGAGAGAGGGGACTCAACGGACTGAGCTAGAAAGTAATATTGTATCATCAACCACAACAATCAATACTGCACTAACGGGCAGCTGTGTTAGTGCAGTGGGGATTTATTTTTTATTTACTCTCCTCCACAAGTCGCACTGGTGCAACCTCGTTAAATTTTAACTCGCACCTTAAAGAAATTAGGCGGCATATGCGACCTAATAGGTATCACTCTGGAGCCCTGCTAGCATGCTAAAGCCCCTTCCAGCAATCTCAAAATCTTGACAGCCGCCTCAGGTGGGATTGCAGTGTTCACGTCGCCAAAAACTCCTGAAATGCAGCGCTAGCTTGAATGTTAGCTCAGGAGTGTGTAGCACGAGCAACATTCAGCTCCGTATACTGCTGGGCTGGTTCCATTATTTCAGAACAGCCATCGGTAGTACTACTCCGCTGGGTTTGCTAATGCTGCTGTGGCTAATGGGGTGCTCCTACTTGGCCTGTTGCAGTGGACTGCTAGAACCATCTAGCAGTTGGGAGTTTAAGAAAACACTGCCACGCAAACGATTAATCAAAAATCAATTCAGTGTTTTTGGGAATTGATACAAGATTGAAAACACAATATCTCAGTGTAGCTGACCTGTTTGGAGATGAAGGTGGGATCCCGGTCTTCTCTGGGAGCAGACACGTTGCAGTCATTCAGGAAGTGGAGAGCCTCGTCCAGCTCTGCCTGCAGACGCGAGGAAAGGCCGCTCTTGTCCACATAAGGGCCGCAGTCCAGCACCACTTCTCTTGGCTGAGAAGCGTATCTGAAATGAGTTGACAGTTCCTGACTTGTCCGTCTCTAATTCTAATGCTGTGTTTACAATGAGCTACAGATAGAACTGCATGATGCAACCTGTCGAGGACCACAAGGTCAGTGGCAGTCTCCGCATTGCTCTTCAGGATGTGCTCCAGATTCTGGATCTTCTGCTCCAGTTCTGACGGGTCACATTTTCCATTCAGGATGGAGGCTGTGAGACCCAGAATACGAGGACTGCATGAGCAGTCCTCAAACAGCTGCAGGAGGGAGGACACCCGGGTCAGTCACAAGTCAGCCTCACATTTCAGTTTCCATAGATGCATTTGAAAAGATCCCCACATGATCTGTTATTACTTTTAAATCATCTCCTACTCACCTCTCCTCCTTGACCCTGATGGAGAAGGCCATGGGTCAAGGTAGGATGGACAGGAGAATTCGTAGTTTGGAAAAGTGGACGGCGGTGCTGAGAGAATCTGACTACACTTTCACTAAACCTCATGAAGCGGCAGCCATGTTACTGCTGTGTGTCTGCCTCATGAAGCTACAATATTCTGTGGATTGACTACAGAGCAGTAGAGCTGACAGTTGAAGCAAAGCAGCATAGTAGCAGGTGATCAGACGTCAAAACCTCTATAATCTTCACGTTTGTATTAAAGGTGTGCCGCAGCAGGAGGATGCAGCGGCTCCAGGCAGCCGCAACATTCATGCATCCACCACAGAGGCGCGTCAGGGTCATGTCATTCATGCCAAACAACACTGACTATTTGAGCTCAACCCATGTTAACTTTGTGCATGGTTAACACATTCAGATAATACTACTTCTAAGAATAGAAGACATGTTGGACCACAAGCTCACCTTCATGATCTCACAGTAGGGGTGGTCTGTGATGGCAAGGTGACAGTCATCAAAAACCACCAGGTTGATTTTAGACAAAGGTAAGATTTGATTCCTCAGCACATGCAGGAATATGTGGCAAGTCATGACCAGCACCTGCAGGACACAGAGGGGGCAGCTGAAGAACCACAGCACTCTTCCTTCCCTTTGATACAGTAGAAACGTAGGACTTGGTGACATGAAACTGGAATAAACATTTGGGTTAAGTGAAGGTTAAAATGGAGACCAGCTATTCTTAGTGGCTGTTCAGTCTCAGATGGAGGGGAGGAGGAATCAGCCTAACGTGGGACAGTCCAGTGATGCATCTTCACTCACAATCTTTGTGTTTCCACAGATGGCAGCAACTAGACTACAGAGCTTCCGATTGGCTGACACCATTTGTCCCTTTATCCAGTGACAGTCAAGCTCTTATGCCTGTGGGTGCAGCGATGTGGGCAAGATAAAACTGAACATATCTGGACTAGGCTTGGGTAGGTCCTGGATCCACCGGTCTGGTCTGGTCTACAGGCTTAAACTGGTTCATTTTATGCAAATCAGCTAAACCAGCATTTGTCCAATTATATAAGATCCTGGGGAACTGAAAGGTCACATTGTGAAGTGACACTAAATGGCCAAACACACATGCCATGTTCCTACTGACAGTCAGTGTGTGGTTGTGTGTATGCGTGCGTGTGGGGGGGTGCATGCATGTATGTGGTCATGTGGGTTGGGAAGGCCGGGTTCTTAACATTTATTGTATTGTTTTATATTTTATTTAATGTTGCCTGTTTTTCTTTTATTTCTGTGAAGCACTTTGTGTTGCAATTTCTGTATGAAAAATGCTGTATAAATATAAATAAACTAAAACTAAACCTATTTCTGTAGGGTACAAACGATAATGAATGACAGCTGGACCATGTTATCGTTAGCTCACCGGCTGATCGGTTCTGTGTGGCTGCAGAGTTAGCATTAGCTTGTCAGCTAACCAGGTGTGTGTAAGGAGATTTGCAGGCACATTCTGAGGTCAGACACACAAAGCAAATGACGAAGCCACAGGGAAAGTGAGCAGTGCCAGCTGATGACTGGTCCAGGTTGCCAGGGGCTACTATTCCCCACGAAGACGTGGAAAGACGACAGAGACAAACGTTGCTTTTGCAAACCCGTGAATGGAAAAGTGAGTGAAACCTAACTTTTCTAAAACGGTTCCTGATGTGGATTTGTGACTGTACTTCAATGTGTTCGATTTATACAGCCGTCCCTTTAAAATCAGGTTTAACTCTCCCAGGAGCTCTGGCAGGGGCACTGCTGGCACAACGCAGCACCACATCTAGGGGTCGAACTCAGGGTACTGGTTCGGTGGGGTTTGGGCCGAGTATCCAACCAAGCCCGATGTGAACGATAAAGCAGCATTAGAAAGGTGGGTGAGCGTTGCCGCAAACATGGTGTCTGCCACTCAGGCTGTGACTGGAGAACTAGAGAAACTGAGGCTACTGGCAGACTGAACATCCCAGGGCCCAAAGGAGAAGTGTGAAGGTTTGTTCCTGGACACCGGATCCATGAGTGACTGTCAATTCTTGTTTTTCTGCGTATTCATAGCTGACCTGCTGGTCCTTCATTCCTGGAGGTCCTGTGTGTTGGAAAGGGTTCGAGTGTTGCAGTTGTCTACTTGGGAAGAACCTGTGCAGATGATTCTCATATTTGGATGGTGATTTCACTTCTTTAACCCTGAATACAACTGTTAGCCCAGCTCACCCCGTCTCTCTCTGTCTCATCCATCACCCCGTCTCTCTCTCTGACTCTCATCCATCACGCCGTCTCTCATCCTGTCTCTCATCCATCACCCTGTCTCATCCATCACCCCGTCTCTCTCTCTGTCTCTCATTCATCACCCCGTCTCTCTGTCTCTCATCCATCACGCCGTTTCTCTCTCTGTCTCTCATCCATCACACCGTCTCTCATCCTGTCTCGCATCCATCACCCCGTCTCTCTCTGTCTCTCATCCATCACCCCGTCTCTCTCTGTCTCTCATCCATCACACCGTCTCTCATCCTGTCTCGCATCCATCACCCTGTCTCTCTCTGTCTCTCATCCATCACCCCGTCTCTCTCTGTCTCTCATCCATCACCCCGTCTCTCTCTGTCTCTCATTCATCACCCCGTCTCTCTCTGTCTCTCATCCATCACCCCGTCTCTCTCTCTGACTCTCATCCATCACGCCGTATCTCATCCATCTCTCATCCATCACCCAGTCTCTCTCTGTCATCTATCACCCCGTCTCTCACTCTGTCTCTCATCTATCACCCCGTCTCTCTCTCATCTATCACCCCGTCTCTCTCTTTGTCTCTCATCAATCACCCCGTCTCTCTCTCTCTCATCCATCACGCCGTCTCTCTCTGTCTCTCATCCATCACCCCGTCTCTCTCTCTGTCTCTCATCCATCACCACGTCTCTCTCTGTCTTTCATCCATCACCCCGTCTCTCTCTGTCTCTCATCCATCACCCCGTCTCTCTGTGTCTCATCCATCACCCCGTCTCTCTCTCTGTCTCTCATCCATCACCCAGTCTCTCTCTCTGTCTCATCCATCACCCCGTCTCTGTCTCATCCTTGACCCCGTCTCTCTCTCTGTCTGTCATCCATCACCCCGTCTCTCTCTCTGTCTCTCATCCATCACCCCGTCTCTCTCTGTCTCTCATCCATCACCCCGTCTCTGTCTCATCCATCACCCCGTCTCTCTCTCTGTCTCTCATCCATCACCCCGTCTCTCTCTCTGTCTCTCATCCATCACCCCGTCTCTCTCTCTGTCTCTCATCCATCACCCCGTCTCTCTCTCTGTCTCTCATCCATCACCCCGGCTCTCATCCTGTCTCTCATCCTTCACCCTGTCTCTGTCTCTCATCCATCACCCCGTCTCTCTCTCTGTCATCTATCACCCCGTCTCTCACTCTGTCTCTCATCCATCACCCCGTCTCTCTCTCTGTCTCTCATCATCACGCCGTCTCTCTCTGTCTCTAATCTATCACCCCGTCTCTCTCTCTGTCTCTCATCCATCACCCCATCTCTCTCTGTCTCTCATCCATCACCCCTTCACTCTGTCTGTCTCTCATCTATCACCCCATCTCTCTCTCTCTCATCTATCACCCCGTCTGTCTCTCTCATCTATCACCCCGTCTCTCTCTGTCTCTCATCCATCACCCCATCGCTCACTCTGTCTCTCATCCATCACCCTGTCTCTGTCTCATCTATCCCCCCATCTCTCTCTGTCTCTCATCTATCACCCCGTCTCCCTCTCTGTCTCTCATCCATCACCCCGTCGCTCACTCTGTCTCTCATCCTTCCCCCCATCACTCACTGTCTCTCATCCATCACCCCGTCTCTCTCTGTCTCTCATCAATCACCCCGTCTCTCTCTCTGTCTCTCATCAATCACTCCGTCTCTCTCTCTGTGTCTCATCCATCACCGCGTCTCTCTCTATCTGTGTCTCATCCATCACCCCGTCTCTCTCCGTCTCTCATCCATCACCCCGTCTCTCTCTCTGTCTCTCATCCATCACCCCGTCTCTCTCTCTGTCTCTCATCCATCACCCCGTCTCTCTCTGTCTCTCATCCATCACCCCGTCTCTCTCTGTCTCTCATCTATCAACCCGTCTCTCTCTGTCTCTCATCCATCACCCCGTCTCTCTCTCTGTCTCTCACCCATCACCCCGTCTCTCTCTGTCTCTCATCCATCACCACGTCTCTCTCTGTCTCTCATCCATCACCCAGTCTCTCTCTCTGTCTCTCATCCATCACCCCGTCTCTGTCTCATCCATCACCCCGTCTCTCTCTCTGTCTCATCCATCACCCCGTCTCTCTCTCTGCCTCTCATCCATCACCCCGTCTCTCTCTCTGTCTCTCATCCATCACCCCGTCTCTCATCCTGTCTCTCATCCCTCACCCTGTCTCTGTCTCTCATCCATCACCCCGTCTCTCTCTCTGTCATCTATCACCCCGTCTCTCACTGTCTCTCATCCATCACCCCGTCTCTCTCTCTGTCTCTCATCATCACGCCGTCTCTCTCTCTGTCTCTAATCTATCACCCCGTCTCTCTCTCTGTCTCTCATCCTTCACCCCGTCTCTCTCTCTGTCTCTCATCCTTGACCCCGTCTCTCTCTGTCTCTCATCCTTGACCCCGTCTCTCTCTGTCTCTCATCCATCACCCCATCTCTCTCTGTCTCTCATCCATCACGCAGTTTCTCTCTCTGTCTCTCATCCATCACCCCGTCTCTCTCTCTGTCATCCATCACCCCGTCGCTCACTCTGTCTCTCATCCATCACCCCGTCGCTCTGTCTGTCTCTCACCTATCACCCCATCTCTCTCTCTCTCTCTCATCTATCACCCCGTCCTTCTCTCTCTCATCTATCACCCCGTCCCTCTCTGTCTCTCATCCATCACCCCGTCGCTCACTCTGTCTCTCATCCATCACCCCATCACTCACTGTCTCTCATCCATCACCCTGTCTCTCTCTGTCTCTCATCCATCACCCCGTCTCTCTCTCTGTCTCTCATCTATCACCCCATCTCTCTCTCATCTATCACCCCGTCTCTCTCTCTGTCTCTCATCCATCACCCCGTCTCTCTCTGTGTCTCATCCATCACCCCATCTCTCTTTGTGTCTCATCCATCACCCCGTCTGTCTCGTCCATCACCCCGTCTCTCTCTGTCTCTCATCCATCACCCCATCTCTCTCTCTCTGTCTCTCATCCATCACCCCGTCTCTCTCTCTCTGTCTCTCATCCATCACCCCGTCTCTCTCTCTCTGTCTCTCATTCATCACCCAGTCTCTCTCTCTGTCTCTCATCCATCACCCCGTCTCTGTCTCATCCATCACCCCGTCTCTCTCTGTCTCTCATCCATCACCCCGTCTCTCTCTCTGTCTCTCATCCATCACCCCATCTCTCTCTGTCTCTCATCCATCACGCAGTTTCTCTCTCTGTCTCTCATCCATCACCCCGTCTCTCTCTCTGTCATCCATCACCCCGTCGCTCACTCTGTCTCTCATCCATCACCCCGTCACTCTGTCTGTCTCTCATCTATCACCCCATCTCTCTCTCTCTCTCTCATCTATCACCCAGTCTCTCTCTCTCATCTATCACCCCGTCCCTCTCTGTCTCTCATCCATCACCCCGTCGCTCACTCTGTCTCTCATCCATCACCCCATCGCTCACTCTGTCTCTCATCCATCACCCCATCGCTCACTCTGTCTCTCATCCATCACCCTGTCTCTGTCTCATCTATCACCCCATCTCTCTCTGTCTCTCATATATCACCCCGTCTCTCTCTCTGTCTCTCATCCATCACCCCATCACTCACTGTCTCTCATCCATCACCCTGTCTCTCTCTGTCTCTCATCTATCACCCCA
Source organism: Aulostomus chinensis (assembly GCF_037954235.1). Lineage (NCBI taxonomy): Eukaryota > Metazoa > Chordata > Actinopteri > Syngnathiformes > Aulostomidae > Aulostomus > Aulostomus chinensis. The sequence continues at coordinate 710,570 of NC_141336.1, read as the reverse complement.
TCTCTCTCTTCTCATCTATCACCCCGTCTCTCTCTCTCATCTATCACCCCGTCTCTCTCTCTCATCTATCACCCCGTCTCTCTGTCTGTCTCTCATCCATCACCCCTTCGCTCTCTGTCTCTCATCCATCACCCCGTCTCTCTCTGTCTCTCATCCATCACCCCGTCTCTCTCTGTCTCTCATCTATCACCCTGTCAACCCCCCATCACAAGATCAACCCTCCTGCTGCCTTGGCCCACATGGGGCTGGGCTCTGCTCCACATATCGGCTTGTTAGACGGAAGCTTTCTGGTTTCTGCTGTCCAACAAGTGCCTCCTCATCAGGACCTGCTGGGTCCCTGTAAACACAAGTGCTTCTCTGGAATGTGGTAGTAGACCTGCTCTACACGAGTGACTGCAGCTGGGATATGGTGCTGTACAAATAAAACTGACTAGACTTGAAAGGCAAAGGCCTCAGTGAGAGTTCAGCAACATTTCAATGAATGCTCAGGTCCATCCCAGGTGACTTATCTTTGCTCGGCCCCACGATCACAGTGATCAGATTTCATTGACCTCTACAAAGGCCTGCACT
>NC_141336.1:665000-705000 GCF_037954235.1 Aulostomus chinensis | reverse complement strand
ATGACAACGGTGCTAATAGAGCTGAGCAGTTTTATCGATCCTGTGACATTCATCGATATTTTGTTTCCTCAGAATATCGATTTTTCAGCCGTGAGTATCGATACATTGAGCCCCATTCCAATCCCCCGTGTCCTGCTCTTTGCAGGAAGAGCAGTTCTGCCTGCCAGCCACTGGTGTCGCTGGAGAGCATTTCTAGTTACCCAGAATCCGACGCATTCCTCATCAGGTGAGAGCTGAGAGATTCAGGAGAATGGTGGTGAGAATAAATCTGATGTGTGGGAGCATTTTGGGTTCAAAGACAAAAAGAGAGCGACAATTTAGACAAAAGTGTGGCGGTTTGTGAGCTGAGTCACACAAACGTTAAGTACTCTGGAAGTACCACCAACCTGCGAGCCTCCTAAAACGTCACCACCTGGACAAGCTAATGACCCCAAACAAACCACGCTGGACAGTGACGGCGGTGGTTGCCACAAGTTCCCATCGTCTTCACCGAGGTCGCAGAAAATGAGTCCATTGCTGCTTCATCAGTCAGGATTTGAGAGCTTACTGGGTGGTGGCAAACACCGGCTTTAGCGCCTGGTGAACGCGATGGAGCCCCGCTATGCTGCTGCCACCCACCAATTGAATTATTGGCTGCCATGGTTTATTTTTGGTGAAGCTGGTGGCTGCACTGGCGAGCAGCTCCCTCCTATGTTCAGTATCCAGCTCAAACGCTGCCTCAGAAGGCCACTGGCTGCACTTTAACTCTCCATGTTCACTTTTCTAAAGCTTGAAAGCTACAATTTGCACTCAGTTTCAATAAACAAAACTAATTTTCTCACCACATCTTTGATTCATTTTGTCCAGCGTTTGTGAGCTGCCAGTCGGAGCCTCATGTTGTGTACTTGATGCTTTCAGTTCAGTTCATTCAATCCAAGTCAACGGAACTGGAATCGTGAGCTGAATATCGTAAATTGTATGGTATCGTGAGATTAGTTCATCACTACAGCCCTATGTGCTAATATTATGGCTGCAGCAAATATCCTGGAGGAGAATGGGTGGTCCTTTGTCTGTTGCACTGTCCATACTTTGCAACTTGTGATCAACGCTGTGTTGAAGCATCAAAGCATGGACAAAGCTGTCGGAGGTGCAAGATGTCTGGGAGAACATTTTAAGAAAAGCGAGCTGGCCAGCAGTGAGCTAAGAGAGAAACAACAACAAAATGGCCCCACCTGAGCACAGCCTTGTTCAAGACATAAGCACAAGGTGGAATGGCACATTGGATATGATAAGCCGACTGCTTGAGCAAACTGTGTTCCTGAGTGGACAGAAATATGCAACAGTATCTGCAATACCTCCACTTGTGAAGGGGCTGTTCAAGTCCACCCAGAGCGCTGCCTTCAAGTCAGCCCTGCTGCCAGCTTTCCCACTCACTGCTGTATGGCAGTTGCAGGAGAGATAGAAAGAGGAGACTGCTTTCTCAGACACAGCATCACAAACACAGTGATTCTTGCGACAGCCCTTCACCCAAGGGTTAGGAAACTGAAGTTTCTTTCACCTGACGAAGTCCTACATGTTCAAAGTGAAGTAAATGGATGCGCAGCAGAATGGCAGTTGCCTCCACCGATACTACAGCTATTGAATCAACACCTCCTGCCACTCTACTTGACTCACTCCTTGGTTCCGATGGGGAAGAAGAGGACAAAGCAAGTGAAACTGAGGATGTCCACACCCAAGTGAGGAACAAAGTCCTCGCATACTTTGGAGAAAAGAGCCTTGTCAAGGAGGAAAACCCATTACTGTGGTGAAGGGCTAACACTGAGAGATACCCCATGTTGGCCAGGCTAGCCAAGTCCTACCGATGCATCCCTGCCACCTCAACACCACGTGAGCGCTGTTTTCTGCAGCCAGAAGCAGGGCCTCCAAGAAGAGGGCGAGCCGGAGCCAGGAGCATGAGGACATGCTCACATTTTTGCACTGCAATGCAAAGAGTCAAAAAAAGGGAGTGAGACTGTGTGTGTGTGTGTGTGTGTGTGTGTGTGTGTGTGTGTGTGTGTAGTGTAGAGAACAAGTTATGTTCATCAAATCCTCTTCAGTTTTCTGATTTATATTGTTTTTATTTATTGTTCTGACAGCTCAGGTCCCTTGAAACAAAATACCTCTTTTCGTGCACTTTATTTTTAAAGAAACCCTACACATTTGGCAGATGTAAAGCATCCGTGCACATTTTCTGCCTTCGTACACTTAGTTGTTTTTTAAATTATTATTTTAAAAGCGTGAACAGATTTTCTGAACTCTCAGTTCTGGTTTTGAATAAAGGGTTGGCAATTAATGCTTTTTTGTTCGTTTTATCAGATTTACCAATTCATCAAAAAGTTAATCGACAGATTGATCGATTATTAAAATAATTCTTCGTTGCAGCCCGACTGCACTGATAACCAAGGAGTGTACATCCATGGTGCACAGTGGTCAGGAGGGCCAGTGTAGAACTCAAACCTGAGAACTGCCAGCTTCAGGAAGGACAACAGCTTATCAAGGTGCTGAGAGCAGCAGTGGTCAACCAAGACAGGGCGTCAGGGGCCGACGCTGGTATTACTGAGGTCAGGCAGGCCCAGACCTACAGGGGGCCACTATCATGCTGTTAGCTCCTCTGTTATTGAATGGGTTCCATTTGGAGTGTAGAACAAGAGATGCCACGTCCTGGTAGTTCGCCTCAGCAATGTGTGCCAGTCAACGCAAACTTGTCCTTTGACCACCAACAATGTCTCAGGTCCTTGAGTCCCAGTGGACCTTTACCCTCTTTGATAGAGCCCCCTTGACGTGTTCCTGAGATCCCACATGCAGGGAAGTATAGAGGGACAAGCCACCCAAATCATGCCTCTGTTCTACGGCCTCTGCAGCCTAGAGGCACATCCACCTATCCTTGGCAGAGTAACTCATTTCTATGGACAGAGGACATGAAATCTGAGCAGACATGCTGGGACCTCCTTCTTCTTTATATACTCACAGGTAATAAGTGTGACTTCTTGAATAGGCAGACACTCAATCTGGGCTTCATGATCCAGTCTCTCTTCATAAACTCCTGGTGCTCCTCCTCAAGTGGCAGCACACCTGACGGAGCACAAATACAGCATTGTTAAAACCAACACAGCACAAACACAGCACTGCCGTAGACGAGGTCTTGATGTCATTTTATTGAGTCTGAAGACCTTTTTGCTCTTGGCAGTCATTAAACACACAGCAGTAAGGCTGAACAAAGAACAGAATGTGCAATTATTTTAGCTGACATATGATTCACAACACGAGGAAGAATTTTTATTCATATTTGAATAGAAAACCATACTAAATAATCATGGTGTGATTTTTGCCGGGATCTGTACCAATACAGTTGTTTTCTTAATGAGACTGCACCCCTTAAGGCCAACATGCTGCATCTCCTGTGTTACAGATGCTGCACCGGGCCATGGCGCAATCTGGGTAATGGGCTAGCTGCACTGAGACGTGCCAGCTAACACAACAAGCCTGTTTTATCACAGCATCACAAATGAGCGTGAGCAGGCAGGACAAGCACTAACACCAGGCCGGTACCAGCCATAAACCATCGGATCTGCATTTTCCAGCACACTGCCTAGCCAGAGAAACAGGGGACACACACAGTGTCACCAGAACAACTGCACAGCAATAGCCGTGTTTCCAGCGAGCGCTGTGGAACCGATGCGTTCAAGGAGCTAATCAGAAGAACAGGTTCCCACTGACAGCTCTTCAACAGTAGAAGGATGTGATTTCCTGATCTTACCAGAGAGTTTTAGCTGTACGCATTTACTGATGTACCCTTGATATCAAGATTACTGATAGCCTGCCTGCTGCTCCTCAAGCTACATTTCCAAATCTGTGAAAAGAGAGCGAGGGCCTGGAATGGCTTCCTAGCTGGAACTCCAATCAGCACCCTGGAATGCAAAGACCCAGTTAGCTCAGGGTGAGAACCACAACAACATGGCAGCGTTGGTGTACTGAAAGGACCCCCAGGATCAACTGCTGTTCCTGAGGGCATTTCTGGGGTGGGGCTTTGATAGATTATCAAATGACAGCTGAGAGGTATGCGTTCTCCTGGTTCTCTCTGTCTGGAGGAGAATATTTAATTCAGTCGACTATTCTCAGGTTACAGTCCTCCACATTGGAAATGCAGTATTTAAGGAAATTACATGATTCTGTTATTGACAATCACCATCACAACAAACTCAGGAAATCACCAGTAGCATCAGTGGATTGCGAGCACTGAGGCATGCTCATGCTAGCACTGAGGCATGCTCATGCGAGCACTGAGGCATGCTCATGCTAGCACTGAGGCATGCTCATGCTAGCACTGAGGCATGCTCATGCTAGCACTGAGGCATGCTCATGCTAGCACTGAGGCATGCTCATGCGAGCACTGAGGCATGCTCATGCTAGTACTGAGGCATGCTCATGCTAGCACTTAGGCATGCTCATGCTAGCACTGAGGCATGCTCATGCTAGCACTGAGGCATGCTCATGCGAGCACTGAGGCATGCTCATGCTAGCACTTAGGCATGCTCATGCGAGCACTGAGGCATGCTCATGCTAGCACTGAGGCATGCTCATGCTAGCACTGAGGCATGCTCACGCTAGCACTGAGGCATGCTCATGCTAGCACTGAGGCATGCTCATGCTAGCACTTAGGCATGCTCATGCGAGCACTGAGGCATGCTCATGCGAGCACTGAGGCATGCTCATGCTAGCTTAGCTTTCTCAGAACGTTTACACATGTGCTTATTGGTAATCAGTGATTTCTTCTGCTCTACAATCACGACCAGGCTCATCCCAGATTGGTCCAGCCCTAGTCAGTCTCATCTAATCTCATCCAACTACATGCTTGATTCTTGATTGGAAACCTCAGCACGTCAAGCGTTGCCGCCGTCCATGCTGCTGGGTCTGTGGCCATGTTGGCGGTATATGGTGATTTCATGACGATGGTGTAGTTTTGGTGTTTTTTTTTGCTGAGTGAGCATCTTCAGTTTCTCGTCACCAGCCAACCACCAGGACCACTGGCGACGAGACTCATGACTGCTTCTGGCTTGAGATACTCAGCTTTTATGGGTACACACGAACATCAGAATGTCTTCAGCATCGTCAAGTTGAGTTTATTACTCATCTGTTGTTGAAGAAGAATGATGAGCAAACTACGTGGTAAGTATTTGATTTATGAGCGTTTCAAGTGTTTATGAAATGAAGAAAACTGTTGACTGTATTTTTCAGAATGTATCAAATGTGAATATCATAAACTTGTTTTCTTCAACATCAGTAAATATCACTGGGAAGCACATTGTTCATATATTTTACAACCAAGCCAGCTGATACTGTCTGTTCAAAAAAAATTAAATGATGCTCACATTTTATTAATTAAAAAAACTCTCAACAGTAAATTTAAAAAGGACACTTCTCTGTATTTCCAAAATATCTGGAAAATCCCACTGCTCACTGGTTCTTCATCATAAGCAACAAGGAAAATGACGAAACTAACTTTTATCTGCTGCTCCAATACGGATATCAATCATCAGATCAATGCCAATACCGTCGAAGAATGAACAACTACCACTGTCCGAAGCTGTGGCTAACATGTGATAGCATCCCCAAATACTGGCTAACAGCCAAATCCGTGGTAAAATATTGGCATGTCAGATATCAGCCTAAAAAAATCCAACACTGTGCAACCTTTTTTTACTTTATTAAAAAAAAAAAAAAAAAGAGTCCTCAGTATGAGAGCAGCCCGGTGGAGCAGTGGTCCTCCCTGTGGCCCCCAGCAAGAAGGTTGTGGGTGGAGCAGTGGTCCTCCCTGTGGCACCCAGCAAGAAGGTTGTGGGTGGAGCCCCGGCTGCAGCACGGGGTCTTTCTGGGTGAGTCTCCATGTTCTCCCTGTTCCTGCTGGGTTCTCTCTGGTACTCCAGCTTCCTCCACAGTCCAAAGACATCAAGAGGGACCAGGTTAATCCAGACTCTAAATTGACCGTAGGCGTGGCTGGGAGAGCCAATGGTTGTCTGTCTCTATGTGTTGGCCCTGCCATGGACTGGTGACCTGTCCAGGGGGAAGGCTGCTGGGATAGGCTCCACCCCCACCACCCTCAACAGGAGGAGAGGGAGAAGATGGAGGGATGGATGATGGAGGGAGGGATGATGGATGGATGGATGGTCCTCCATGTGCATCATCTCCCTGCCACTCAGCCTTGATCCACTGAACTGTTTAAGGTCAACAGTGGCAAACTCCAGGAGCAGGACATCAACATGCCGGTGACACGTCGGACCTGATAGTGAGTCATACAACGGCCATTGACGGCTTGATGGCGTCTACATGACTCTCGACTGCCTACACACACGTCAGTGTTCCAACTACCAACTTTGTCCAACGTCAGATTGCTGCTACTGGCGTGTTCACCACTTCCTTCCAGAGAACTCCGTTCAGATCCCCATTACATCCAACAGGCTCACGGCAGACGTCACCCAGTCGGACTGGAGAACTCTGACTGGCAGAACTGGTCTGGACTCTGACTGTGGGCTCATTCAGGCTGTGATGAGTGAGCATCTGAATACACATTGCAGCCGATTCAGAGTGAAGTCTCACGCGGACACTGTGGAGCATCTCTGCAGATGAATCAACCCAGGGATGACCAGTGACCTCACCCAGTGGAAGTTTCCATTCCTCTGAAAGCCTGATTCTCAGTTTGTCTCCTCCAGCCTGGAAACTCTCCAGCCTCTCTGATTGATGATTGAGGACCGTCCTCCTGGTCCTGACTCTGGATTCTGATCTGAATTCTCAGAGTTTCTATCAGTTTAGTTCTAAATCAGATCAAGTCATGATTGGAGGAGACTTCAGTATTCATGAGGATGTTGATAACCACAGTCTGGTACTGCATTTCTCTCTGTTCTGACTGACAGAGAGCCACAGCTCTACTGAACCAAGTAGTCCTGTTTCCCTGGGCAGCAAAGAGTTCATGGACTTCTTTAATGACAAAATTCTCCTGATTAGAGAGAAACTTCTTCTCCTGCTGCCATCAGCTGACAACATGGCCCTAGAACCCAGAACCTTAGAGGCAGCTGGAGGACCAGACACACACTTGGATAGTTTTTCTCCCATCAGCCTTCATGAGCTCAGTACAGCGCCAAGCTGCTAAACACCTGGTGCTGCTGGAGGAGGCTCCAGACCTGAAGAGGCTCCAGCTGCCACCCATAGCTCCACCTGCTCACGTCCCCGTCTGTCCATCAGTCTCTCCTCCTTTCTCTCTCTCTTTATCTCTGTCCCTCTCTCTCCTTCTGTCTCTCTGTCTTCCTCCATTCTCTGTCTTTGTCTCTGTCCAGTCTCTCCTCCTTTCTATCTCTTTATCTCTGTCCCTCTCTTTCCTTCCATCTCTCTGTCTTCCTCCATTCTCTGTCTTTGTCTCTGTCCTGCTCTCTCTTCGTCCAGCAGGTCAAAGCACATGTCCATCCCCACTGATCCTGGATCTGCTCTATTTGTAAAGTGTCATGAGATAACTTTTGTTGTGATTTGGCACCATACAAATAAAACTGACTTGACCTTTGACCTTTGCGTCACTCATGTCTCTCTGCCAGCATTTGTTTTCGACTTCTAGTTTTGGCACGAAATCCATTTTTGTTGATTTCCAGGTGAAATTGTCCTCTGCAGGTTAGGTGTTCCACAGGGCTCGGGGCTTCAACCACACAAGCTTGTGTAAGGTGGGGTGAGTATTCGGACATTTACAGTACAGTACATTTACATTCCTCCTACTGCACAGGCAAGTACTAGTACAACAGCCAACATTGCCTTTTGTCCAACCGTCGTGCACACTGGCCTGCCCTTCAGTTCCACAGCTCCACGAACCTCGCAGCCTCCAGCAGCTTCGCCTCCAAACGTCTCACCAAATTACAGCAATTATGGCGAGTGAAGCTTCCAGCGAAGCCTGGAGGTGAACCGCGCTGAGCCCCGCTAGTTGCTAGCTGCTGCGGTTAGCATCAACACGGCGTCAGTGTATTTCGTCGATCATTAATACAAATGGCAATTTAAGCTGCTGAAGTGACTTTTGATGGAGTTGGATTCGAAGAAACATGACGTCAAGCCGAGCCGCTCGTGGCCTTGGAGCGGATCGAGCAGTAGCTCGGCCCGGCACCTGCCTGCTAGCATCACCATGTGCGGGTTTGCGTTAGCTTAGCTGACACTCCCGCAGAATCAGTAGTCTAGCTGACGGTTACCGGGATAAACGAGGTGCAACAGTCCCGGCTGAGCCACCACCCGCGGAACTGCCGCCTTAACAGCGCGTCCCTCCGCGCACCTTCGCCCAGCTCCCTTCCACAGCGGCTCGCACCTCGCTCGGGCCAGGCGTTCACCGGGTCCTCCCAGCGCCGGAGACCTGCCTGCCCTCGCATGCGAGGTTCTGGGGCTAAACGAGACACGGGTCCAGCCCGAATAAACAGCGTGTAACGGCCGTCTGTGTCGTGCCTGAGGCCGCCACGCACCACCGCCGTGCCAGCCAGCAGGCTAGCTAGCTAACTAGCGTTAGCTTGGAGCTCGCAAGGCCAACGCGTTCAACGGAGAAAGACAAAGAGGCTTCGGTGCATCATCTCACCTGCAGGAGTGGGTTAGACAGTCGATCGTTCTGGCTACGAAGCGTAGAAGTTTCTCCTTTGATATCGCCGCTGCCACGCACGCTTGCTGTCCCGGTTTGGTGGCACTTGTCCACAGTGGGACCACTTCCTTTCACCTGGGCCTCAACTACGCACGAACAGTAACGTAAACTACGTAACTGCCGGCGGGACTCAGGCACGCCGCCCGTAAATGCCTTGGAGAATTCCAGCCGTGCGCCGGCAGTTCGCGGCTCGGGTCCTGCCGCCAGCGGCGTCCGAGCGGACGGCGGGCCGCGCTTTTGAGGCGGTAACGGAGCCGAACCCGCAGCCTGGCCATACACACTTCTCTTCTCGATGCTGGGGCAGGGTCACGCAGGGATTTCCACTTTGAGACTGAAATAAAGTCTACTAACAACTGAGGTGGAGGAAAACGACTTCCTTCATCACCACGGGACAACAGCGGCTGGTGCCGGTGATGCAGGTGCTGTTGTCATGGCGACTCGTCCCGTCCACAGGGCCGCAGATGAGCAGGAGCTCTGACGGAGCGCGTCTGGCTGTTCTCCGGTGAACCCAGTTGGTGTTTGTATGAGATCATCCATGTCCTGTAGATGGCAGCGTTTCTACAGCTAGGACGCAGTACTCTTGAAGTAGCGCTTGAAGTAGTCCTGCATGGCCACCAGGTGGCCGACATCAGGCCAAGCTCTGCTGTTAAACCCTCACCTGTCGGTCCACCCCGCGCATGAAGTGGTGCAGACAGTGTGACATCGTCATAAAAAGCTGTACTTTGACCACGGGATCGCTGCTCCAGCTGTGGGGACCTGAAGTCTTTTTGAGTGGACCGTGGCGGTGTTGCTTAACAGTGACGCCATCACGGTCTTGTGTTGTGACCTGATGACCGAACCTGAGACACGTCGGAGGAGAGGCCACGCCTCCGAGAGAGATTCAATTCAGAGTCCTGTCGGACCACCGTCTGTCTACTGTTTGTGTCCTATCTCTCCCAAATAGGCAGGAAGGGGGGGGAGAGGGGTGAGGCAGTGTCCTGCTCCTCCTCTCCCTAAATCAGGGCACACATGAACAGAGGAAGTTGACAGAAGTTCTGAACGTCTTAACAGAGAGAAGAGCAGCGGGAGGTGCGCGTCCCCCCAGGCAGCCCGTTAGCAACAGCACCTGCAGGCCCCCAGGATGCAAGCATGACACAACTCTTCAGATTCAGATTCAGATTCAGATTCATTTTCAGATTCAGATAACTTTATTTATCCCCGAGGGGCAATCAAAGATCACAACTCAAAGCCTGATCCAACGATCACAAGCCGTCACAATTATTACAGATTGAAAGTAACAATGCTACACTTCAGAAACTTAACAACAGCACATCTACATTTGTTGTGTCTGTGCGCTAAACTTGAGCAGTCCGTTGACCCAATGGAGGCAAGTGAGAGTGAGGCGTCGCAGCAAGAGCCGTGCCAACCAAGCCCGGGCGGGGCAGGCTGCAGCCAACAGGCGCTGCCACCCCAAGGGAGGTGGAGAGGGCAGAGGCGGGGGTCAGGAACACACGGGGGAGGGGGGGTAGTACGTGCCATTTGCGTCACCAAGGCAGAAGGAGTTCTCCTGGAGGATAAACAGTGGGCAGATGACCTTCAGTAGCCAATAAGGAAGCTGTGTTTGGGTTTGGGCAGAGGAGCACACATTCCAATCCGTCTTCTCTTTCAGTCCAATCCAAATTGTAAGTTAAAATTTTCTGGTCTTCAACATCACTCTCCTCTTTGCAAAGCGGCCAACTGCTCCGAGATGGTTTCCATCCTGCGTTTCAGTTCAAGAGTCTGTTGTTTCAGTTCAAGAGTCTGTTGTTGCCCCGCTTTGCCAGCCTCAATGATTGCGTTGTAAATGACGGTCAGTTGTGGAGGTCCAGATCTGGTGGCAGCCGTCGTCTTGCCAGTTTTGCGGTATGTGATTTGTGATATGTGAACTCTCAACATGACAAGACAATAAGAAAGACAAACAGTCAATCAGCCTCACAAGCGAAGGAGGCATGTTTTCCACCACCACCACTCGTTTGGTTTGTCCGGCGTTTTAACATGACACGACGTGCAGACAGACAGTTTGTGAACTCTTTGATTTTGTATTTTTGTACTTGCTTGAAGACTATAAAGTACTTCAGTGTGAGGAGTGCTTGACCAATGAGAGCATGTCTCAGGGGCCCGGGGCTTCCCTACACCCGCTCTGATGTTTCTGCCTCTGACCTTTCTGACCCCCTGATTTTGGATCACAACCTAAAATGCTGCAATGTTTTCTAAGAATGCTTCTGACGTTGTCAGATGGGAGTGTGTTCAGAACAGGACTCAGGCGATGCTGTCGGGGAGGGATGACTCCTCCTCGGCTCTACCGAAGCCTGCAGCGATGTCCTCCGCCAGTCTGAGCCAATCTCTCGCCTCGTGTCAGATTCAGTGTTTGCAAATGCTTCCTAAGTGGGGAGTCGCTCTCTGGGAATATTGTCTAGTCATTCGATCTGTATCCTCCTGAAAAACCGAAGTATCCAAGCTCCCGTCGTTGTGAACAGAAATCTACACGTTGTATTTTGTCTGAATTTGAGAGCAGGTGTTGATGATGCAGCCTCTGAGACGAATCAGCGCTTCTTCAGAACCATGAATGCCAGAAGGAAACCATCAGCCTCTGAGTGGCTTCAGGACTGAAAATGACCTGGTCCTCCCGTAACAGTGTGAATACCAGAGCCCCGTCACCAACCTCGTGTCTGGTACTGTCAAACCCAAGATGGATTCTCATGTGGACTTTGTCGGGTTTATTAGAAGATGTATTGGTGCACGTAGAAATGAAGAACCGACCCAAAGGTTCTGGCAGAACAACAGAATAGCAGGTCTACCTGGAGGGTTCTTTCTGTGTCTTAGGCCAGAGAGCACCGGAGCCGTGGGAACATCAAACTGTTGTGACTGATCCAGTCAGTCCTTGAAAGCCTCTTCCAAGACACGGTTCCTCTTGGTGGGGTCAGTGAGCCGGGCTTTGTCCCACAGCCTCATGAACACCAGCAGCGGTGTGGAGGATCAGGAGCAGCGCCTCGTCAGCTCCTCCTCGTTCCTCCAGGCCGGCCTTCTCTACTTGTCATCAGCTGAACCAACGGGACCTCCTTCTTCAACCAATCAACTCCTGTGACTGATGGAGCAGAGTTACCAAAGAAATGAACAAAGTCTTCAACAATTCGCCTTCAGACTCAGTGCACCCACGTCACTGGTGGGGACGGAAGTGAGTCACTGGTTGGAGGAGGAGTTCCTGCTGTTCAGGCCTCCGGGCAACACTCGGTGTCCCCTGAACCACGGAGCGTTCCCTCACCTTCCACATTTTAAAACCTTTCTCAAATTTATTAAAACATTTAACACACAACCTTATTACTGCTGCATTACCAACAATCAACATGAACAAATCAAAACAGTAAACCCCCAAAAACCAAGGACACAATTCACCCTAACATCTGAACAGAAGCGTATTCCGTTTCCTCTGATAAACCCTTCTATTTGCAGTCATGGCCTCTGGACTTCAAACATGTTTCAAAGAGAGACAACGAGGGAGCGCCCAGCATTCCTGCACTTCCATTCAAAAACAAAGCCTGAACTGACGATAGTCAGCTAAAGCCACCTCCTTCACCAGCAGTAACGTTGGCAGGCACATCGTCAACACGAGGGAGGGAAATGTTGGCCATTTTTCAGGGTCAACCAAATGTCGTAACGTGGACAAAATCAGAAAAGATTTCCAGTCCAGTTCCCACTGGAGTGGATGCTCTAGGTGGTCTTCGTGGTCCTGCAGGACTGAGGGCTGATGGACGTGTGCGGACGGATCCTGGAGCAGGAGGAAGGTTAGGCTGCAGAACAGCTGTCAGGTGTCGCAAATGTCAGATGGACTGGCTGGCCGCCACCATCTCAAGGCATTCGCGCTGGGGGGACTCGAGACCAGTCTTGGTCTTGAGATTGGTCTGAGGACCTCTTTTTAAAGGTCTGGGTCTTAATATTGCCTGTCCACTATTCAACTGGACTTTAAAAAAATGTTATTTGTTGCTTTTTAAAGGCTCATTTGCAAATAAACATGAAAAATAGCCTGTAAAAGCCGCAACAGAATCTTCTGGTCCAGTCTCGGTCTCACCCTGCCCTGGTCTTGGTTTAGGTGGTCTTGACTACAACACAAAAATGTAGGACTACATGTAGATGAATCTTCAGGTGTGACTAACTACTTTGCTGCTAATCCAACACGTCCTGAAGCAGAAGCTTCAAACCAAGCGGGGGGGGGGGGGGGGGTGGTAAAAGTCAATACACAAGTTAGCGGTGAGGTCACGTGATGGCTGGTCAGTGTGTGATGATTCAGGTGTGTTGCAGCAACCACACACACACGGAGGTTCCTGCTTTCGCCGTCATGAGTAACTTCAACATGTCACTTTTCTGGATTCATAACTTTTATTGTGTTACATGACAGTGACTTTCAAAACATGGCATAAAATAGTTAACGTGTTTACCATCATTTCTGGTAAAATCCATGTAAGCAGGTGAAACTTGCAGCATCTTAACAGGTCAAAGGTCACACAGCGTTAAGAGGGAAGCAGTAGGCGGCCTGACAGGAAACACCTTCTACTAACCAGCCGCAGCTCCTGCTGGGCTTCCTCGGCTCCTCGGTCCTCCCGCTTGTGACCCGGCAATGGATCAGCACGTCCTTTTGTAGGACACCAACTCCTAAACTACATCAGGAGGAGAGAGGAGCTCCCCTCCCTGGTGGGCCGGACTATCACAGGAGGAGAGAGGAGCTCCCCTCCCTGGTGGGCCGGACTATGACAGGAGGAGAGACCCAGCTCTACTGCCGCTTCTGGATCATGTGATGGGGCTTCTTCAGTGTTTGGAATGTACACCCAGTTTCCCTCCCCTCAGGACTCACATACTCAGAACTCTGTGTGTGTGTTTCATTGGATCTTGTCCCTGTGAGCACCCCTGTACTGAGAGCTGAGTACGGGCGTGTTGCTGCCCCCCAGTGGACGAGGGGCTCCATCTCCCCTCATGCTGGTGCATGTCTGACATAGAATATTCATGACCAAATAACTGATATTAGTACTTTGTCATCCAGCTTCATTACAGACACTGTTCAAAAATAGCATATGGACAGAGATGCGTTGCCAAGCGTTCATAGACGAGCTCAAGCGCAGCAGAACCACAGAAACACTTCATCGTCGTTCACGCGTCAGCGCAAAGATTAGCTTCTGCCACAACGATGATCTGGTGGGGAGCAGGGAGGCCTCCAGGGTCCTCGGGGCAGCGCGTCCAAACACTCTTTGGCAGTTTACCTACTTATTTGTACCCTGCCCCATTCATTCATCCATCCATCCATTCATCCATCCATCCATCCATCCATTCACCCATCCATCCATCCATTCATCCATCCATTCATTCACCCATCCATCCATTCATCCATTCACCCATCCATCCATTCACCCATCCATCCATCCATTCATCCATCCATTCATTCACCCATCCATCCATTCACCCATCCATCCATTCATCCATTCACCCATCCATCCATTCACCCATCCATTCATCCATCCATTCATTCACCCATCCATCCATTCATTCATTCACCCATCCATCCATTCATTCATTCACCCATCCATTCATCCATCCATTCATTCACCCATCCATTCATCCATCCATCCATTCACCCATCCATTCATCCATCCATCCATTCATTCACCCATCCATTCATCCATCCATCCATTCATTCATCCATCCATTCATCCATCCATCCATCCATCCATTCACCCATCCATCCATCCATTCATTCATCCATTCATTCACCCATCCATCCATTCATTCATTCACCCTAACCCCATTCATTCATTCACCCATCCATCCATTCACCCATCCATTCATCCATCCATTCATTCACCCATCCATTCATCCATCCATTCATTCACCCATCCATTCATCCATTCATTCATCCATTCATTCACCCATCCATCCATTCATTCACCCATCCATTCATTCACCCATCCATTCATTCATCCATTCATTCACCCATCCATCCATCCATTCATTCACCCATTCATTCATTCACCCATCCATTCATTCATCCATTCATTCACCCATCCATCCACCCATCCATCCATTCATTCACCCATCCATCCATTCATTCATTCACCCATCCATACATTCACCCATCCATCCACCCATCCATCCATTCATTCATTCATCCATTTATCATTCATTCATCCATTCATTCTGTCTCAGTCACAACGCATTTACATCACTGACATTTCCTCCAAAATGAAATGTTCTTGTAAAATCACATCTAAATTTATAATGAATATTTATCATTTGAAGAAACTGCTTTTTGTATCACATTAAAAATTAAAATTGTAGACTATGTCTTTTTCTGTTTGCAGTACAACTTTATTCCTTTTATTTTCAGGTCATGATTTAGTCTGAGAACTCGATTTCTTCTCTCTGGGTTCTACGTTCCTGACAGCACGATGACTTTGTTCCTTCGCCATGACTTTTTTCGGATCTCTCTTTCGGTTCTTTGTTGAAACTCTGGTGAATGATGAAGGTCCCTGCAGCCGTCACACAGATCAGCTTCAGAGCAGCGACCTGCTAAAGCTTCACAATACACCTTTGTAAAAGTCTTCACCTGATCTGGAGAAGGAGGAAGAGGAGTGGCAGTTGAGCTGTACGTGTGGGTGTGCGCATGTGTGTGTGTGCATGTGTGCGCATGTGTGTGTGTGCATGTGTGCGCATGTGTGTGTGTGCATGTGTGTCTTCAGTGGTTCAGCAGCAGGCCCGGCAGAGTCTTCAGGTCCATCTGTGGCAGCAGCCAGAAACAGTAGAGCAGCAACCACAGCAGCAGCAGCAAGTAGAGCTCCTGGCTCTCACTGCACCTGCACACACACACGCACACACACACGCACACACACACGCACAAACACACGCACACGCTTAGTGAGTCAACAGCACCATTTTGTTCCAGAAATGAGAACCCAGAGTTTAAGTGAAGCGCTGCCACGTCCTCCAGACGCAAGGGGACAGGGCGCCGGTCCCGCCCACAAACATCGCACCATCATTATTATATGACGTGAATACAAAAAAGACAAGTCATACGCTGAATCCAAAATATCTCTTGGGTTGGGTGTAGGTGTGGTCACACTGGGCCACGCCTCTGTGGGTCAGGCTGCAGTGACATTAAAAGAGGACTGAATGAAGTGTCACTCGCCTCAAATGCTGTCATGTCGTCAAGATAACGACAACCAGAAAAGAAGAGTTCTTACCACAGGTCGGAGTCCCCGTCGTCCGGTTCTCTGCTGACTTCTGTCTGATGGTGCTGTCAGTGGAACAAAGACCAGGTCACTCTCAGCACAGTCACAGTAAAAGATCCACACAGGAAATTTAGGAACTGGAGCATCAAACCAACCGTGCTCTGAGAGGGGCGGAGCCCCTTCCTCTGACGGAGGACTGGAGGAGTCTGGCTTTCATCTGGACCACCAGGACTTTCAGTGTCGCACCTGCAAGATCAGCACAGAATTGTTTAGGGTTCAACAAGAGAGAGCCAGAGTGCAGAACCCCGAGATTACAAATGTTATCCATCTAGACCCCCTGCTGCTGCCTCAGGCTGCAACCAGCCTCCAGATGAAGAGGCAGAAGTGTTGGGGTTGCTTCAGGTTGATCATGTTGTCTCCACCTTAGTGCTGCTGGTGCCTTCTAATGTAGTCAACACAGAAAAGCCCAGTTAGCAAAGACGTGAGCGTCTCGTCCCTAGCAGGAGCAGAGAACTCCTGGTGGGTTTGAGGGCGACAGGAGCATCCAGAGGGGGACGGAGAAGCCAGTCCCGTCCCCTGGGGGTGCACAGTAAACATGGTTACTGCTGAAAATGCTCATCACGTATAATCATTAGTGTTTTAATGAAAACTCAGGAGAATAATTGGAACGTGACTGCTGGACATGAACAGAAACATCTGTACCCCACCCCCAACACTCACACACCACACACACACTCACACACACACACACACACACACACTGTGCCACAGCCTCAGAACCCTCATGGCCTGTCTTACTCAGTACATTTAAGGAAGTGAGCAAGCATGCAGGGAG
The DNA here is from genome assembly GCF_037954235.1 of Aulostomus chinensis. Classification (NCBI taxonomy): domain Eukaryota; kingdom Metazoa; phylum Chordata; class Actinopteri; order Syngnathiformes; family Aulostomidae; genus Aulostomus; species Aulostomus chinensis. Next base: position 688,268 of record NC_141336.1, on the reverse strand, counting down.
AGGCAGGTCAGATTTCCATGACTCCAGTTTACCCCTGGGTCCAACTGGGTCCCAGTCTCAGCAGGGACTGGACCAAGAATAGAAAGCCTACCTCCTGGGTTCAGAGCCTGGACTCTGTAGCTCTGCCTCACTGACATCACTGCGGCCTGCGAGAGCGCCACTTTTCTCCCCAGCCATGAAGAACGGTTGCTGGAGATCTGATGCATCTTGAGCCACTTGCTTGGGGTCAAAGGTCATCTAAGAAGAGCAAGCAAGCAGAGGGAGCCGAGGGCATCAGCAGGGCTCTACAGTCAAAGATGTCAGCACCTCCAGCGAGTAAACCTCCTCATGCTGATCTTCATTACTCGCGGTCGGTTTCATCGCCACGTTCACTGCCCCTCTCATGTTGTGAACAAACCAATCACAAAGCAAAAGATCCACTCAAGGCCATTGCAAAGTTATGACAAATAAAATAAGATGTGTATTTTACTGAAATAAATTCTATTTAGGGGAACAAAGTTATTCTGAAACTTCCAAACTGGTGCCAATGTGATTTATAGACTTTCAGTCATGTTGATCTCTGTCGTACAACTAAAGGACAGTAAAACTGATGAAATGTCCTCCTCAGCATCTTCAGATGTGGTGTGAGCCTCTGTATGAGACCTGTCCATTCTCCACATCAGATGTGATCTTGGCACGCTGAGGGAAACCCTGCTGTCACTTATGAACAGCCTCACTTGAAAAGGAGAAACTAGAAGCAGCACCAGACAGATGGTGGTTTGGTTCTCCAGGGGACCTGCGGTGCTGCACCAGGCCCACTTTAGAACACTTGAACGGCAAATGTTGAGGATCGATGCTCTGGTGGTCTAGGGACCACGACCCTTCTGTTGGTTACTAACTGGTTAACTCCTGCTTTGCTGATTTTAAAATCACTTCTTTTACACAAAAACCGTCCTCAGGTTCTCAACTTTCTCAAGCAATTTGTAAAACACCTGAGGATCCAACACAATGCCCCAGTCGATTGCTAATGCTAACAGCAACAATCGTTGGAGAGGTGAGAGAAAACGTCGCGACATCAACCGAGGGTCTGAGTCAACCCTGTTTGCTTCCAATGCCGAAGGTATCTCTCGCTCTATTTCCAGATCTCTCAATCTTGGTTAACTGAGATCACAACTGCGTGAGTGGTGGGAGGAGTTACGTCATGATGAGCAGCAAGCACGGCGAGCAGAGAAGTTGAGTTAGTGGCCAATAAAAGAGAGAGAGCAAATTTTAAAAAAGCCAGTTAACCCCAGTAACCTCACGAATGCCATGAGCGACGGCAGCGCCCTCCAGCTGGCTGAAATCACTGAATGAGTTAAACTGAAGTGACACGTTTGCTTTTGGGTTAACAAACATTTGGCTAAAATGTCAACAATGACAAGTTGTTAGAGTCAAAAGTGAGGCTACCTTTTAGTGGAATGTTTCATGTTAAAGTTAAATTTGTTAGCAAGAAACTAATGAAAATTAAAAATATTTTCAAAGTAACTGTAAGAACTAATGGCATCATTGAGTGCTTCTATTGGTACTTGGTACTGACAAATACCCTTAAATTACCTAGTTTAAGTACTAGGTTAAGTTGTAGTGTGCATCCCTTGATACTTTGAAGAGAAAAACATGTATAGAAATCAAAGTAAAACCTGAAGATGACGTACTTTCAAAATCGAAACTTGGTAACTTAACTTGGAGGAGAATCAGAGCAGCCTTTCCTTTTTTAAAGACATTTATCTGTACTTTGGTTTATTTACAGTAACACAAAAAGTGAGTACTATGACGGGTCATTTGGTCTGAACACAACAACGGACCTAACTACAACTCGTTACTACCTGTATTACCAGTCTCTCTGTAATGAATCCTGCAGGACTCCATCTAACAGCTGTCAGGTCATTTACCTCGTCCTGCTCTTCGATGGAGTCCAGCCCACTCCTCGCTTCTTCATCCAGCAGATATGATGCCTGGGTTGAGGCTGGCGCTGGCTGCAGGGCGGATACACTCAAAACAGAGGGCCAGCTCTGCATTTCATGATCCGGTGGCTCAGTAAAGACTGCCTCCTCCTTGTCCGGGTAAAACAGATCCATGGGCTCCAGGATGTCTGTGGCAGTGTTTTCCTCAAACTCTGTATGAAAGATTCCCGTGGGTCTGGACCTGGCAGCTGAGTTAGAACCAGCAGTGGCCTGCATGCTGACTGGATCAAATGTGTTGTCCTGTGACGTTTCCACCTCAATGATACCTTGGAGTCCATCGGGTTGATTAGTTGACCCGATGTACCGCTCAGTGTTGACCAGGTGTGTTTGTGCATCAGTTGAGGACTGGACGATCACGTCTGGGTTGGTGCTGAGGCGAAGAAATTCCTGTTTGACTTCGTCTCTTCCCGTTTCCTCGATTGTGCCTGGCCCAGCACTATCCCCATCTCCCCCTTGGTGGTCAGAACATATCTCAGGAATCTCAGAAGGACGGGTGGTATCATCTTGATGGGTATCATAGGTCTGTTCGTGCAAACTTTCATGTCTGCTGGTGTCAGTGTCTGTTCCCTCACCTTCTGTTATCTGGTCCCTTTTGCCTGGGCCACATGTTCCCTCTTCACCCTGCTCTTGTGGCTCCATGGAAATGGACATAAGTGGAATGTTTCTGTCCAGGCACTGGTTGGAATTTCCATCTTGGGTGGTGGGATGTGTCTTTAATAATAGGTCACAAGTGTCTCTGCTGGAGCTTGCTTGGCTTTCTAGGACACCTTCTTCCCTCACCTCTAAAATCTCACACTTATCTCCTGATTCCTCGCTTCTCTCCTCGAAAGGAGAATTGGTCTCCTGGCACTGTGGTTCATCCTCAACCTCTGGGAGTCCTCCACTTCGACCATGAGTTTGACCATGAAATATTTCTTCAGACTCTCGTGAATCCCTCATGATATCTGCAGCTTGCTGTGCATCACTTACTCCAACCCTGTTCTGTTCCATAGCTTCTTCAACATCATGGCATGGTCGTTCAGTTTTGGGGCTGTGCTGCGATTGGGACATTCGATCAGATTCACGGTGGCCTTTGACACCGGTGCTTAGAAGGTCTTCTGCATCACACAGACCAGGAGGAGATTCTTTCTCTCTGAGTGCGTTGTCTTTCTCTTGAAAACTTGTATCCTTCTGTTGAGTCTTGGCTTCTGTTGTAATCTCATCATCGTTGTCACCAGGAACCTGTTCTCGTGAAGATTCTGTCACTTCCTGGTTCTTGTACTGCTTTGTCTCATCATGTCCTTGGATCTTCACCTGGTTGCTATCTAGTGAGCTTAAAGAAAAAATCCCTTCATCAATATACGACTCAGTAGCTGACTGCTCATCAGGCACTCCATCCGCCATGGGGACGAATCCTTCATCACACGGAGTGACCTCTATAGGGGTGGCTCGGTACACATCCCAGGCGGTTCCACTGTCAAACAGAGAACTGTCACTTCGACTCTCACAACATTTTTCTGGTATCATCCCATACTCGCTCTCCTCCCAGGAGTCTGGCGAGCTGATAGCCGAATCGCCCATTATTGAAGTGTTCACAGAATCAAGTACTGAAGAGCCAGTGGGCGAGTGAAAGTCAGACAGCTGAGGGGAGTCAGTGTTTGGGTTGGTACTTTCCTTTGCATCTTCTGTCTCACTACTGGGATTGTCTTTCATGTGAGGGGAGTCCACGAGGAAGTCGTCACTTGACCATGAACGAGCTGCAGCCACCCTGAAGGACGGTTTCATGGCCCCTCTGTCCTCTGACACAGAAGAAACTAGGATTTTGGGTGGAGGTCGGCCACAGTCCTTCTGGAACATGTAGGACCTCTCCTTCACCCGGCTGCGGTAAGCACTGTTCCTCATGTGGTCATAGTCTGGGTCACGGAAATTGAGTCGGCCCATAGACATGCTTCGTTCAATCAGCTGGCAGGGCTGCTCTGGCTGAGAGACGGACACAGAGACCATCAGTGTGCTGTCACACACCTATCGCCCATCATGGAATACAAACAGGGAATTCTTACCTCCTCCGTGCCTGGGAAGTGCTCCAGGAACTGGGACACATACATCATGATGGACTGCTCATCTGGTGCGTTGATAGTCACATCTGGACAGATAAAGAAAGACGATCAAGGACAGGGAAGCTTGTGAAAAATTTAAAAACACAAAAATGTCGGCATAATTGTTCTTTCATTTAGTTGAGAGTTGGGCTGGCCTGTGCAGGACACCGTCACTGATCTCATACCGGAACACAATCAAGAGAAATGCATCTCTATTACTGTACGTTGTGTTCACACCCAATGTGAAGTGGATTTACACAAAGTCCCTCCTGGGTTACAGTCGCAGCTCCATTAGGCCATCAAACTGGACCACTGTCCCGTTCCAGAACAGTAGGTGGTGGTACAACCTGTCTTGTGGTTCACCTTCTCCATTACCAGCTGTTAACCAAAGAGGTTGGCAGGCGGCGTCCCTGTTGACTTCGATCATCTGCACACGTCATTTAACTCATTAATGCTGCGACAGCATAAATTTCGCTCCCCCTTCATCCAGAAACGTACAGTTTTCTGCCCGAGCACATACCAGGATGATAGCTCCTTGACTGTGTGCTGTTGGACTTCCAGGTGAAGCACCACAGTGGGAACTACAGAACACACACAGAGCACCAGCCCACACTGGCTCTGATTGAAGCGTATACAAGCCGGTGTCATTCACGTCCCCGCCTCATTATCTAGGTGACTTAGTCTGACTTGACAAGTATGATTTAAGTCGAACTAACAAGTTTACATGTATTGTTTTTAGTTCAGTTTTAGTTGAACTAACAAGATCAATCCCCTTTTACCAACACCGTGTAAATGTACTGACTGATGGAGCTTGGCAACAAAAATGGCATATAAAACTGCTTAAATTGGTTGCTGTTATTTCAGTCATGTTGATGGTGGAAGGAGAAAATAGCCTATTGAGAAATTTGGTCTTACACACAATAAGACCAATTTAGCCATCTGTGTAGTCTTGCAGACAATAAGCAAAGGCTGAGGACTGTGCTTAACCCCGACCGCTGACCTCTACTGCTTACCTGGCCTGGTAGCCTGGGTGATTGACAGTTACAAGAGGAACACAAAATATGTCAGGAACAAAGAGTTACAGCCATCAGGCTTTGCTTACTGTCTGAAAGTCTAAGTTGAGGGTTTAAAACTATCTCAGAACAATTTTGTGCGTGAGAACATTTCATGAATGAGGCCCAGTGAATCTCCATCACCTCCTCCTCTGTATACACAGACATCCTGGACGACTGCTCCAGGTTCCTCAACTTTTTCATGGCTAAAGTTGCCGCCATTCATCAAAACTCCTGGCACCTGAACCCTCTCCTCTCAGCGTGCCCCCAGCACCAGACAGTCTGCCATCAGTGGGCCCCCTTCACCCCAAAAGTTCCTTTTCCTCCTTTGCTTCAGTTAATGTCAGCCAAGTTTCTGGGCTGCTGTCAAAGGCCAAGGTCTCCACATGTTTGCTAGAACCCATGCCCACCCCATTAGTGAAGGCCTGCCTCCCCAACCTCTGCCCTCTCATCAGTGACATTATCAACTCCTCCCTGGCATCTGGTGTTTCCCCCCCAGTTTTAAAACAGCTTCCATCACTCCCATCCTAAAGAAACCTGGTCTGGACCCTGATGATCTCAACAACTTAGGCCCAATCTCCAACCTTCCTTTCATCAGCAAGGTTCTGGAAAGAGTGGTGGCTGTCCAGCTTCATCGACATCTGTCCGACCATGAGCTCTATGAACCCCTGCAATCACACCACAGCACAGAGACCACCCTGATCAGAATAACCAATGACCTCCTCATCGCTGCAAAATCAGCACCCTCATTCTCTTTGACCTCTCTGCAGCTTTTGACACAGTTTCCCACACTATCCTCCTCAAACGCCTATCTGATCACCTTGGCATCACTGGTACAACACTTACATGGTTTCAGTCCTATCTATCTAACCTATCACAGTTTGTAATGGCTCCTCCTCTCCACCTGTCCCCCACAGAGTCCCCCAGGGCTCTGTACTTGGTCGCATCCTGTTCAGCATTTCCTGCTCCCACTGACAGCACCCAGCTTTACCTCAGCACGTCACCGTCCACTCCGCTCCTCCCACCATCTTTGTCAACTGCCTTGACAACCAACCAACTGCCTTGACAGCCCAGACCAACCTACTCCAACTCAACAGTAAAAAAAAAAAAAAAAAGAGCTAATGGTCGTGGCCCCCAATCCAGTGCTCTGGAAGGTTGGTAATCTCCTCCACATCAACGGCTGCTCTATCACACCATCTAGGTAAATCTGCAATCTGGGTGTCATGATGGACTCCACCCTCTTCTACCGGTCTCACATTAAATCCATCACAAAGTCCGCCTTTTACCACTTTAGGAATATCTTCTGTCTCTGCCCCTCACTCTCAGACTCTGTTGTCGAAACCCTGGTACACAGGTTCATCTTTTCTCGACTGAACAACTGTAGCAGAGTCCTGTCTGGGGTTCCCAGTAAAACCCTTGATAGGCTCCAGTGCATGCAGACCTCAGCTGCCAGGGTTTTCAATCACACTAAGCCCTGGCAGCACATCACCCCCACCCTCATTTGTCTCCAATGGCTCCCCATCAGACATCGGATATATAAAGTCCTTCTCCTCACCTACAAATCCCTTCATGCACTCATACCCCCCTACCTGTCTGATCTTCTCCACCAACACACTCCATCTTGGAACCTGCGGTCCTCAGACTTGGGCCTGCTGTCCATCCCCTGACCTGACTGAAGAACTTTAGGGTTAGAGCCATCAGTGTGACTGCACCAACCCTCTGGAACTCCTTCCCTCCCAATATCCGCTGCCCCCGACCCTGAACACTTGCAAATCATCTCTCAGACTGACCTTTTCACCCTGGCCTTTCTCCATCAGTCTTAGCTTGCCTTCCTCTTGTCTTTTTGCCTTCACCCCTCCTTTTCCCTCCCTGTTTCCCACGTTTTTGTAAACTGCCTTGGGTACTTTGAAAGGCGCTATGTAAATTTGTTATTATTATTATTGTTATTATTGATACAAAAAATTAATATTCACTGGGGGAGTTCTTGTTACTTCATTAACTAACATGTAGTACTAACTGGTATCTGGTACTTGGTCCCATGTACTTGTAACATCTACACATGTTCTGGAAGCTTCCACAGTACTATGTCAAGCTTTACCTGGACTCCCCCTGGACCCCTTTACCCCTCAGACTTAAACACAACTGAAACCTTTTGATGTCAACACAAGTGAGGTTTTCATCGTAGGGGAACTACGACACAATTATCACACACTCATGTACACAAGTCAACTGGAGAATGATGGTACAGTGATACATTGATGCAGTTACCCTCAGGCTCCAGCAGGCGTGGAATACCCAAGCTGTAGTGAGCAATCCTGAAGGCATCCTCCAGGTTCTCCCTGGCACTTCTCAGCAGAGCCTTCCTCATGTCCACCAGGCTGGGGTCAATGGACTTAATGACAGCAAGGAAGGCAAGCCCACTTGTCCAGCTCTTCCCAAAGTCCTGCACTGCCACACCGTACCTTGGAAACAATGAGCCGTCAGGTTCAACGTGGCTGCCCATCAACTAATCTTGTGAACCCAGCACCACAAACTGAATGTAACAACCCTTGTTTTTGATGGCAGACCACACTTACTTGCGTGTTCGCTTCTGCACCCACTGCAGTAGCTTCTTGATGGCCTTGCTGTGCTCTCGTGTGGCTGAGGATGCCAACTGTCTGTCATCTGATGGTGTGCTGCAGAGCGACATGTCTGAGTCGGAGCTGGTGGGTATGGACGACAGACTGGAGGAGGAGGGGAACTGGCTCCTGATGTTACCAGTCAGCTCCTTAATCTGGCGAGAGAGAGAGAGAGAGGGATTCGGTTGTTGAGTTCACTGCCCCACTGGTTCATTCGATGATTATTGAAGAGAAAATCAACAACTCTGGAATCACAGCAGGTCTTCATTTTCTACTCAGGGCCAGCAAGGCCAGTTGCTGGTGTAACTGAGGTAAATGCAAATACTGAGCTATGATGGTAGTGCCTGTCATTCTTCATCTCCCAAGGTGCTCAGTGGGTTACAGGACTGCTCTCTGTCCAGTGTGGAAGTTTGAGGTGCCCAGAGTACGTTCCGTCTTGAGTTGATCCATGCCTGATGTAAAACTTGGTCTGGTTGAACCACATAGGTTTAAACACTGTTCTCACCAAGACAAAGTCTAAACCAAGGGTTGGCAACATTAAACACTCAAAGAGCCATTTGGACCTGATTATCATCATGGCATCTAAAATGAAGATAACACTGCACGTATCATTTCTTTTTACTGTTATGAAATCAATGAACTGCTACAGAGATGACGAAATTTCGTTTCTACATGCAACAAAAACATTTTTTCAGAAACTTTTCTTTTCTTGGATTTATCCATGGTGGGGCTACCAGGATGGAAAAGTTCAATAAATTGCTTGCCGGCAGATGTCGCTCATCCGTGACAGTAAAGAGTATTTTGTGCAAAAAGAAAATTAATGCATTTCATTTTGATGCTACGAGATCAACCTAATTTTCAAATTCAGAATTACATTAAAACCTGACAAATTAAAATAAAATAAATTTAAATCAAATACTCATTATTTACTTTCCAAAGCCACAGGGAGCCACAGCAGAGGGATGAAAGAGCCACATGCAGTTCCAGAGCCGTGGGTTGCCAACCCATGGTCTAGGTAAAGCAGTGCTTAAGTGTAACCCTTTCTAAAGCCTGGTCTTAACTAAAACTGACTTAGATTAGTAAAGACCAGGTGAGGCAACCTGCATATGACAGTTTCAGAACCACAGTGATGATGGGAACCATGACCAGGGCTAGGGGTTGAAATGGGCCAACTAGGGGTACCCACTAGGGCACTGAGCCCGGGTGGCTATGCAGGACACCACTCACACCACTGACAGCAAAAGCATAAGTGTTTTTCTCCCAGTTCATAGCTAAAACCTTTACAGGAGAATATAATGGGCAGATGACTTAATAGTAGAAATAATAAATGAGTAGTATGCACTACTACTCTACGCTAATACTCTACTTAATAACTCCCTGTGGGCAGTGAATTGATACCACATTAAATGTGAATGAAACCTTTGTCTGATTTCTAAGTCCAGAATGGACTCTTGTGCTCCACACACATGTATCATTTATCAGCTACTTGTTCTCGCTAACTTGGGCTCAGTGTGATGATTTCTTATCTTCATGACCTTAAATAGATAATTCTGGTGGAGCAGTGGTCCTCACTGTGTCCCCCCATCAAGAAGGTGGTGGGTGGAGCCCCGGCTGCAGCACGGGGTCTTTCTGGGTGAGTCTCCATGTTCTCCCTGTTCCTGCTGGGTTCTCTCTGGTACTCCAGCTTCCTCCACAGTCCAAAGACATCAAGAGGGACCAGGTTAATCCAGACTCTAAATTGACCGTAGGCGTGGCTGGGAGAGCCAATGGTTGTCTGTCTCTATGTGTTGGCCCTGCCATGGACTGGTGACCCGTCCAGGGGGAAGGCTGCTGGGATAGGCTCCACCCCCATCACCCTGAACAGGAGGAGAGGGGGAACATGGAGGGAGGGATGGATGGATGATGGATGGATGGATGGAGGGAGGGAGGGAGGGAGGGAGTGATGGATGGATGGATGGATGGTCAGTAGAGACACTTGGTCCATCCTGGTACTCATGAGCCTTGTCTGAGCTCAGAGCTGCTCGTGAAGGAGAGTTCCTGCACCTGAAGCATGGACGGAGGACATGTTCATTTCCTCGCTGTGTGAACTCAGCAAGCTGAGCTGAGCAAGCTCATGGACGTTTGTGTTCATTGAGTGCTGAGAGGTGACATGCAGATGCAAGGCTTTTAAATCAGGAGGTTTGATTACCTGGAAGAAAAGGATGATGTTCCAGATGAGTCCCAGGATGATGGAGGAGTTTCCATCGGCAACATCAGCAGCATCAATACTCACCAGCTTGACCTAAAGAGACGGTGGCACAATCACACAAAGCTTGTATGTGGAAAAAGGTCATGCTTTATCATACGAGTGTACTGTGGTACTTACATTCCTTTCCTCCAGGAAAGACAAGACCTTGGCGATGTTGTTGAGTCTGAAGATCCTGTGGGAGGACCTCTTGAAGCCATGAAGCTGGACCACAGTTTACAATGACACAAGTATAAGGAAACAGTACAACTGCTCAACTGCTACTGCTACACAGTTACAGACGTAAGAGTATGAGTCTGACCAGCTTGCAACCAGAGAGCTCCTCCAGCAGAGCCATGAGGATGCGTCCATCCTGGATGTCCCGGAAAAGGTCTTGGATCTCAATGGGGGGGTCACACTAAGAGTGGAAGGAAAGACGAGAGTACAGCATTGTGAGCAAGAACACAGAGACAACCTGCTGTACTGATTTACTTCAAGCAACAATGACTGCCTAACCGGACCAGTGACCTCATGTTTAGCTGCATGTCATCGTTCAACCACTGGCTGTCGAGGTGGCGTCCAGCAAACCAAGTGGGCTTCATTGATAAATGGAAAACTTTCTGGGGGAGACCTGGTCTGATTAGGAGGGACGGCATTCATTTCTAGAAATATGACCCAGTTTATAATAGAACCAGAACCCTGAGAACCCAGAGTTCAGACCAGGAAGCAGAGCTGCTGTCTTACATGCTTCTCTGCGCGTCCACTAGGGGGCAGTCACCCACCCAAACCCCCATAGAGACTGTGTCTGTCCCCCGACCACGTCAGTTTATTCACTCCAGTTCTACTGTAGAGGAGTCAATCAGAAAAACCTGATCAAAGTTAACTCAACCACTAAATTAACTCAACAGAATATCAGAATTAGATGAGGACGATTAAACCTCAGACCTCTGAGGCTGAAAACTGAACCAGTGAATGAAGTGATACCTGACAGTTGTGTTGACCTGCTGAGTCTCACTGAAACCTGGCTGGTGACGATGAGGATGCTAGTCCTGGGATGGCATGGCTCAGGGGTAGAGTGGTCGTCTAGTAACCAAAGGGTCGCTGGTTCGATCCCCGACCCCGGTGACCATGTCGAAGTGTCCTTGAGCAAGATACTGAACCCATAATTGCTCCTGATGAGTAGGTTGGTGCCTTGCATGGTAGCTCCACCATCAGAGTGTGAGTGCGTGTGTGAATGGGTGAATGAGATGGCACTGTAAAGCGCTTTGAGTGCCGCTAAGGTAGAAAAGCGCTATATAAATTGAGTCCATTTACCATTTAGTCTGAATGAATCCACTCCTCCAGTCACAGGAACACTCACATTCCTCCAGGCTCTGGGCCAGGAGGTGGCGCTGCTGCCATTGTTGACACCAGTTTAGTAATAAATCCCAAACCAGAAGAAGTTTCCATTCCTCTGAAAGCCTGATTCTCAGTTTGTCTCCTCCAGCCTGGAAACTCTCCAGCCTCTCTGATTGATGATTGAGGACCGTCCTCCTGGTCCTGACTCTGGATTCTGATCTGAATCCTCAGAGTTTCTATCAGTTTAGTTCTAAATCAGATCAAGTCATGACTGGAGGAGACTTCAGTATTCATGAGGATGTTGATAACCACAGTCTGGTACTGCATTTCTCTCTCTTCTAGACTCAACTGGTGTCCATCAGTCTGTCCATGAACCCCCTCACTGTCACAACCACACCTCCACCTCCTCCTAACATGTGGAACTGAAGCTGAACATCTGGTTGTGTTTCCACAGAACGCTTTTATCAGACCACCAATCAATCACTTTGGAATTTGGACTGATCAGCTACACTCCACTCAGGAAAACTGTAGTTTCCAGATGTTTGTCTGATCAGGCCACACCTGGATTTAAGGAAGTGGTTCCATTGGTGCTAAATTCAGTGTCATGTCCCACTGTAACAGAGGGCGCTGTTGTCCACCTTTGTCCCTCCCAAACTGATCATTTTATCCATAGAGCAGCAGGCACCTTACCAACAACTCTGGACTGGCCCACTAAAACAGAAAACTATGAATCCAAGGAAACAAGCACCTTGGTACGGTTCTGGAACCTGACAGCTTCAACAAGAAACCAGAAACTGGAGAGAAGATGGTGCTGCTCCAAACTGGAGGAGTCACATAGAGTCTGGCAAGATGGCCTTAGAACCTAGAAGAAAGCCCTTGGTAGAACCAGAGCAGCCGACTACTCAGCACTAATAGAGGAACACAAGAACAACCCAGGTTCCTCTTCAGTCCTGGAGCCAGACTGACAGAGAGCCACAGCTCTACTGAACCAAGTAGTCCTGTTTCCCTGGGCAGCAAAGAGTTCATGGACTTCTTTAATGACAAAATTGTCCTTATTAGAGAGAAACTTCTTCTCCTGCCATCAGCTGACAACATGGCACCTAGAACCCAGAACCTTAGAGGCAGCTGGAGGACCAGACACACACTTGGATAGTTTTTCTCCCATCAGCCTTCATGAGCTCAGTTCAATAATGTCCTCCTCTAAACCTCCACCTGTCTCCTAGACCCCATCCCAACTAAGCTGCTCCAAGACTCTCTCCCCTCGTTAGCCTTCCTTAAAGACTCTCCAGCTGGTCCAGAACCAGAGGAGGCTCCAGACCTGAAGAGGCTCCAGCTGCTCATGTCCCCGTCTGTCCATCAGTCTCCCCTCCTTTCTCTCCCTCTTTATCTCTGTCCCTCTCTTTCCGTCTGTCTCTCTGTCTTCCTCCATTCTCTGTCTTTGTCTCTGTCCATCAGTCTCTCCTCCTTTTTCTCTCTTTCCGTCTGTCTCTCTGTCTTCCTCCATTCTTTGTCTTTGTCTCTGTCCATCAGTCTCTCCTCCTTTCTCTCCCTCTTTATCTCTGTCCCTCTGTTTCCTTCTGTCTCTCTGTCTTCCTCCATTCTCTGTCTTTGTCTCTGTCCATCAGTCTCTCCTCCTTTTTCTCTCTTTCCGTCTGTCTCTCTGTCTTCCTCCATTCTTTGTCTTTGTCTCTGTCCATCAGTCTCTCCTCCTTTCTCTCTCTCTTTATCTCTGTCCCTCTGTTTCCTTCTGTCTCTCTGTCTTCCTCCATTCTCTGTCTTTGTCTCTGTCCTGCTCTCCTGCTCTCTCTCCGTCCCCACTGATCCTGGATCTGCTCCACCTTCCTGCTGGTAAAGGAAGGTTCTGGTGGCTGCTGTTGCAGGATGTGCTGCTGATGGAGAATTGTTGGGTGGAGGTTCATTGAAGGAGGGAGGTGCTGGACCTGCTCTACTTGGACAGAGTCAGGACAGAACTTTGGTTGGGGTTTGGTGCCACACTAATGAACCTGACCTGACAGAATGAATATTAAAAAAAGCAGTGAATCTGGCTGCAGCAGAGAGAATCCATTCATCATGTGCCATACCACTGAAAACACATCATGTCAGTACGGTCATACAGGCGGTCTGACATTTCACTGCCATGTTAGGCCCTTTTTTTTACAGGACTCAGTATTTTCCATGCGCGTCACCAGGTACAGCACATGTGAATGTTTCATTTCTCTCGTCATAGGCATCTAGAAACTGGAACATGGACAACATCAGGTTCCTTCCTATTGGATGCAACAAGTTGTCTAAATAGTGCGTAGCATCCAAGCTGAGTCTGGATAACTTCCAGGCAGTGTGCGAGGCTAGCACAGAGGCCCCAGGCACGCTCTTGTGTCACGCAGCACATACACAATGAATGGGAAAGGAGTATGCACATGGTGCAAATGAACTAAGACCGCAAAGAGGCAGAGACAGTGGCATCGAGACAGAAGGCGTTTGAACAGGACAATGTGTGTTTGGCCTGCAGGGCGCCATACAGCTTGAGTTTGGCCCCTGCTGTGAATGACGCTCAGGGCAGCATTGTTTCATCTAAAAAGGCCACAGCGTCACATGCCAACTGTGCAATGCTCCTCCTCACTTACGTTACAGGTGCCTCTGAGCATGATGCTGTACGTACCACATTAAGAACAAGTACTGCATCTTTGGAGGACTCACCGCCAAAGATCACGCCACTCACTCAAATGCTGCCAATCAGTGTGGTTGAGGGCGCCACACCTTCTGGATTGGTGCGTGAGCCTGCATCACAGGCTTGATATGTGGTGGTAAAACTACAAGTATGGCAGCAGTACTGGTTGGATCCAGCCTTCTATCACCTCTTTCCCGCTCACCAATAAACCCACACTGTGTCAGCTCCTCATTGGTCTCTCATTCATTCCTGCTCCTGTGATGCAATGATAGTGACACTAAGTGTGTGTGTGGGGGGGGGGGGTGTCCAGTGATGGAAATAACAGCGTAAAATAAACGCCGTTACTAACGGTGTTACTTTTGTCAGTAACGGGTAACCTAACTACCGTATTGGCCCGAATATAAGACGGTGTTTTTTGCATTGAAATAAGACTGAAAAAGTGGGGGCGTCTTATATTCGGGGTCTAGACATAATACCCATTCACGACGCTAGATGGGGCCAGATATCATTGAAGCGAATGCTGAACTTGACTCCCCAGGCCAAAGCGAACCCCTGTCACGAAGAATAAAAATAAAAATAGCGGTAGCACGAAGAAGAAAAATAAAAAAATAGCGGTAAGAAAGAAAAGAGAAGAAAATAATAGAAGAGATAACAGAACATGGAGAAACGTAGCGACAATCTGGAGAAAAGTGGGTCGAAGATCGGCCAGGTTAACCGGCAGCTGAGGAGAAGTTATGATGTAAACTTCAAGATGGTGGTGATCAATGAGGCAGAGTCTTCAAACAATTGCAAAGCGGCTGTGAAATATGGTGTCACAGAGTGTAATGTACGGAGATGGAGAGCTCAAAAAGATCACCTAAAAAATGCTCACAGTCAGAGAAAAGCTTTCCGTGGTCCTCAGAGCGGCCGCTTCCAAGAACTTGACAGGAGGGTGTGCGCGTACGTGGACGAGAAACAAAAGGACGGGATGCCCATCAGCAGAGCTGCCATTCAGCTCAAGGCCGTGGAAATAGCCAAAGAGCTAAACATACCCACCGCTGACTTCAAAGCAAGCCTCGGCTGGTGTAAAAGAATGATGCTGCGTAACGGACTAACGCTGCGACGCAGAACAAGTCTAGTCCAGCGCCTGCCCTCTGACTTTGGAGAGAAGCTGTTGTCTTTTCAGCGCTATGTAATCAACTTAAGGAAAAAGCACTCTTACCCACTGGATCAGATTGGCAATGCTGATCAGACACCTGTGTTTTTTGACATGCCAACACCTGTCACTGTACACAGTGAGTCTTGAGTCTTGAAAAAGAGGGGGTCGTCTTATAATCAGGGCCGTCTTATATTCCGGCCAATACGGTAATTACCTTCTCTGTCGTTACAACACCGTTACCAATACACCGTTACTAGGCGTTACTGAAGCCACTCATTGAAGCTGTCATCCAACTTGGCTCACAGACACAGGAGCTGCCAATGCGTGTGTTTTTTTCCCCTTTGGCGAGGGGGGGAGGGGAGGGGCGAGATAACCTCCTCAGTAATGGTGATTGGCTAAGATAGAGTAAGATTTCATGTTGAGCCAACCAGAGACATCAGGTGGGTGGGTGTTGACACACAAACCAGCACATAGCAGCACACAAACACACACACACACACACACACACACACAATCAGAGATGGTGAGTCCAGAGTCACAGGGAAAGACGGCATTTTCAAGATGGAAACATTGGCACTACTTTAACTTCATGGAGGTTAAAGGTCAAACGTCCATGTTGAGTGTAGGTGACGTCGTCCCAGAGCAAAGAGGCCGTCAACGTCCAGTTTAGTTAGGCGCCTCTGGACGGCCCAGGTTCTGCTAAACTAGAGGCCAGAAACACCGCTGACACCGCTAATGGTGACAGCAACAGGTGCTGCTAACGGGAGCTCCGCTAACAAAGAAGGACAGGAGCCACGCGTCCAAGCAGCCACAGAATCTTGTGACACAGACAGAACTGAAGGAACTGAGAGGCCGTGATGTTGTTGAAAACAGGCCGCCGCTGTCAGCAGCTGATTCGGACTCCTTCAGAGCCTCAGAGGAGAAAAAGAAAAAAAAATTCCAAATTCTTTGACATTTTTAAACTTAAAAGAAAAAAGAGTAACGCAATAGTTACTTTCCCTAGTAACTAGTTCCTTTCATAGTGGAGTAACTCTGTTACTAACTCAGTTACTTTTTGGGAGAAGTACTGTAAGTAATAACTATAACTAATTACTTTTTCAAAGTCACGTGCCCAACACTGGTGATGCCCCCAGGCTTCCAAGAATCAAGATGGCTGGAGGAAGTTGGTCTATGAGGAGCATGACTCATGATTTCTGCTATATTTACAAACACGTGAAATAATCACCAAAATTAGCGATCGATCATTCACAGTTATGATCAAAACGGCCACCTGCAGCCCGAGTGTCGGTCATGTGCCGAGGGGATGATGCGCGTGAATAGGCCAAGATGATGGTGAAACATTTAACACCACGTATGTTCTCTAAAGAACAACAACAGGATCAACTGTTCTACAGACACCTCACACACGTCGACAATGACACAACACGTGCCGCTCTCTGTCCAGCCTACGAGCACATGCGTGTTGTAATCAGGTGAGCGAGCTGACAGCTCTCCTCTCATCACCAGTCTTCACTGAATCAGCCGAGGAAACGGTGGCAGCGAAGTGACGGAACTTTCCAAGATGAAGGCAGACAAATGCATTATTGTCAGTTACTGGGTCAGACATTTGAGACAAGGCCAAACAGCAGCCGGAGAAGAAAAGCTCACTGTGTGACCACAAAAACAATAGGCTTGATCAGACGCCGAGACGGCCGGCTCTCCATGACTCACCCCTCAGAGGGGGAATGCAGAGGTGTGTCCCTCTAAACAGACTCATGTCCCTGAATGCACCATACAAGTGGAAGCCACAATTTAGCAAGGCTGTGCTACTGTCAATTTTATAGTTCCAAGCTTTTTGTCCTGATGCAACGTCGGTGAGTATCTCCTCAGGATCTGCAGCTGCTCATCCAGCTGGAGCCTCGTGCTCCTGCAGAAGCCTCCATCAATGGGACACAAACACAGCCAACCATGGTGCAAATGAGCTGGGAACACAAACAGGTTGAAAGAGGGTGCAAGTCGAAGTTTGGCATTTTTAATTATTTTTTTTTAAAATGAGCAGGAAACTTTTCTAGAGGAATTAATGGGAATATGTGAGCACTGGCGAGTACTCAAGACCATGGCAAAATTTGACCCCTGGCTCTTTGGCACTTTGGGTCTGATTAAAGCTGCTAGCAGAGCCTCACACACCCATGCGGCTCCTACGTGAGGGTGAATCGTGTCAAGAGGGATATTGGGGCGGGACAGACTCAAATGGCCTGGAGTACTGCAGAAAGGTGTTAGCTTGTCATCATGGTGGTGCTAATACCTCAGCACCACTCTCACCCAGAGGTAGAGTGGCCATCTAGCAGCTGATGGGTCGCTGGTTTGATCCTCTCTTCCACCGGTGAGCACATCCAAGTACCCTGGAGCAAGATACTGAAACCCACAACAGTGCTGCACTCTTCCTCTCCGGGGGGGCTGATCCTGGCCTGATTACACATGGCCGGGGGTGTGAGATGACCACTGGTAATGAAGTGCACATTCAAGTGATGGGTGACAGCTCAACACCACCACATTGGGCTGCGAGGAGGCATCGTCAGCACTCGCACCGAGCCTCTCTTCTCCCAAAGGCCCAGGAAGAAGATGAGCGAGCCGCTCCTTCACATACAGCAGTAGCTTGGGGGTGGGGGGGGGGGGCTGTGAGTTGGACCACCACTGTTCTGTCTGATGAACACTTTACAACCTCATGAAACTTTAATGTAGCACACAAGGCTTCGTCGTACAGAGAGAGGGAGAGACAGAAAGACAGGGAGAGAGGGAGAGAGAGAGAGAGAGAGATTATTACAATTCACAGATACAGAGTATCTAAATCAGCTCCAACGGAACGTCAAGATAAGGAGGCAAAAAAAGGCTTAGATGTCTAAAACAAATTTCTAACAGCTCATTGGCACCAACAGAACACAAAGCTCTTCAAAGAACTCAAGGTCTTGCACGAACTTATGAAAACAAAAGTCAATCATTATTCTGGATTTAACCAATGCTGACAATAACACCAGCGCATCATCCCCAGGTTGGTGGTCAACCTTGCTCTTCCTACTGGTGTAAACCACCGTCTTGGCTTGGCCTTAAACAAAGTTCAGCAGTTTGCACTCATTCTGCCTGTGTTGAAGGTTCACATTGTAAAGCTTTTGTTAAAATAAAAACACAAATATTGCAGGGTCAAAAACAAAGGCCTCAGCCTCACACAGTGCATAAAAAATATGAAAGACAGTCTCTCTATTCTCTCATTCTTGACCAGCGCCTGGATTAATGACAGATTTGGAACAGGAACAGGAATTGGTAGCAGTGGCTCCACTGAGATTTCTCCACTGCACATCACCCACCCTCTTGACCAATGGTGGCTTGTAAAGTGTTCTCCATTCTGGGGTAGCCCCCTGACCCACTTTTAAACAGTGCGCCGGGGTGTGTCCACCCTCTTATCCAAGGCCCTCTTATTAAAATATTCACTGCTATGCAGACGACACTCAGCTGAACTCATCAATGATCCACATGGAACAAACCAGCTGACTGAACTGGAGGCCTGTCTGAAGGACAGGAAACATGGAGGACCATCATTTCCTTTATTAAACTCTGATAAACTGAAGTTCTTGTGCTGGGCCCAAACACCTGAGGACCACCTGATCTGATGAGACAGGTACCCTGGATGGCACCACCCTGGCCCCCAGCACCACCGTAGGAACCTAGCAGTTCTCTTTGACCAGGACCCTTTAACTCCCCCATTCAACAAACCTCCAGGACGCCTTCTTCCATCTACGTAACATCGCTAAGATCAGACACATCCTGGCTCAAGAAGATGCAGAAAAACTAGTCCCTGCTTTTGTCACTTCCAGGCTGGATCACTACAACTCCCTCCTCCCAGGCTGGACTAATAAGTCCCTAAAGACTCTCCAGCTGGTCCAGAACGCTGCTGCCCCCCTGACTAGAACTGGTAGCAGAGACCAGGTCTCTCCTGGACTGCTTCTCTGCATGGCTCCCTGTCAGATTCAGAACAGAATTTAAAATTCTTCTTCTACCATCAAAGTCCTCAACAATCAGGATCCTTCATCCCTGACAGAGCTCCTAGTCCCCTATGATCCAGCTAGAACCCTTCACTCCCAGGATGCAGGGTTCCTGCTGGTTCCTAGAGTTCTAACAGTAGAATGGAGCCAGAGCCTTCAGCTATCAGGCTCCCCTCCTGTGGAACCGTCTCCCAGTTTCAGTCCAGGACCCAGACCCCCTCTCTAGGTTTAAGAGCAGACTTAAGACCTCCTTGTTGATCAGGCTTATAGTCAGGACTGCTTAGGCTGGCCCTTAGATCTGCTGCTATAGGCTCAGACTGCTGGGATCTCCCATGATGCACTGGGCTTCTCTCTCCTCCTCCTGTCCTCAGACGTGTTACTAACTCCTCTTCTTCTCCCCTCATCCCAGATCCTGGTGCTGCTGGAGGAGGCTCCAGACCTGAAGAGGCTCCAGCTGCCACCCGTAGCTCCACCTGCTCACGTCCCCGTCTGTCCATCAGTCTCTCCTCCTTTCTCTCTCTCTTTA
Source organism: Aulostomus chinensis (assembly GCF_037954235.1). Lineage (NCBI taxonomy): Eukaryota > Metazoa > Chordata > Actinopteri > Syngnathiformes > Aulostomidae > Aulostomus > Aulostomus chinensis. The sequence goes on along the minus strand of NC_141336.1, from coordinate 668,634 downwards.
TCTCTGTCCCTCTCTCTCCTTCTGTCTCTCTGTCCTCCTCCATTCTCTGTCTTTGTCTCTGTCCTGCTCTCCTGCTCTCTCTCCATCCCCACTGATCCTGGATCTGCTCCACCTTCCTGCTGGTAAAGGAAGGTTCTGGTGGCTGCTGTTGCAGGATGTGCTGCTGATGGAGAATTGTTGGGTGGAGGTTCATTGAAGGAGGGAGGTGCTGGACCTGCTCTACCTGTAAAGTGTCATGAGATAACTTTTGTTGTGATTTGGCACTTACAAATAAAGTTGACTTCCCTTTGGTAAAAAGGTGGTAGTGCCAGGTTGTCCATTTTGCTAGGTGCCATTAAGAACAGGGACTTGTCCAGCCCCGGCCCGCCAAAGGTTTGCAGGATTCTGCAACTCACAGACCTCCAGGCCACATCTGAAGGCCTCAGCAACAGTCTCTTGATAAACTGCAGACTAAATGCTGCGGTTCTACTCTGCAGGTCTAAGCCCTTGCCCACCCTCATCCTTGGGCAAAAATAAACTCGACTGTGGGATCCAGTGTAAGTCATCCCAGAAAAAGATGACCATCACAGATTGAATTTGATATAAAGATCTGGTGGAGGATCTACACTGGCTAAATAGTACCAGAAGATGAAGCAAGCGGATTATTTGACACAAGTGTGCGACTGCTATTGGACATCTTTGGAAGCAGGCATTTCTATCAAGACACCCCCTGACTTTCTCATTGCTCCCTCCCAGTTTTTCTAAACTATAGTTTCATTGCCTAAAAAAACACCCAGATTGAAAACCATCTTTTTTTCCAGTTCAAACCATCTGGGAGAATTTGTTCCCCTTTTATCCAACGACCCAACAATAGAGCCTCACTTTTTGACCAGTTGACTTTGGCTGATGACAACACTTCAAAATCTCTGAGTTTAACCAACAAGGAATCCATACCCCCCCCCCACACACACACACTCATCAAGATAATAATAACAACCTGTCTTACACCTCTATTTACCTTAAACGTAGCACTTAAGCCACCATTAATCTTTAAATGCTCTCAACATCACAGTAGAGAACCCTGATCATATAATAAAGCCGTCGCTAGAACCGAAGGCAGCTGAGACATTCCAGAGAGGCGTTCCATGCGAACAAAGGCTTTCTCTTGATCCAGTGAGATCAGGCCGACATCAAGCCCCAGACGTTGAGAAACATCTATGACATCCCGACTAAGGGAAACATTATCAAAAATGGAACAACCGGTCACGCAATCGGTTTGATCAGGATGGATGACCTGTTCAACTACTTTGCTTAGCCTGTTGGCGAACACTTGAGACAACAATTTGCAATCACTACACAGAAGTGAAACGGCTCTCCTTTGTCAGTGAGGTCACCTTATTTGGGAAGGAGGGTGACTATTCACTCCTGTGCAGCTCTTTACAAAAATGAACTGCCATTTTCCGAATCTCAGACGGATCAGTCAGGAGTTCCAGAATCTCCACGCCATGCATGAATGAATCTTCTGTCCATTCTTCTTTTCCAGACAGAAGAAAAACTTGAATGGTGCATCCATCTGATCAACACTCTGAAAGCGTGACCAAACTTTCTTTCCTCTCTGTCCTCCTACATGTGTCATACATAAATCATACTCATACGTGTCCCATGATGCACTGGGCTTCTCTCTCCTCCTCCTGTCCTCATACGTGTTACTAACTCCTCTTCTTCTCCCCTCATCCCAGATCCTGGTGCTGCTGGAGGAGGCTCCAGACCTGAAGAGGCTCCAGCTGCCACCCGTAGCTCCAGCACTAGTATTAGTACTGGTAGTATTTATATCAGTATTCTTAATACTGTATAAGCAGTAGCATCAGCATTCTGTTTGTTAGCACATAATTGCTCATTTTGCTGGAGTTGATGCTTGTGTCAGGGTTCCTACAAGTTTCAACAAGTCAAATTTAAGACCTTTTAAATGAAATTTTAGACCCATTCGCGACACCATGATAGCCTTTGGTCACCGGTGGAATGGAGGGATGCGCTTCCCTCACACAAAGTGCTTGTTGTGGTGCTGAACCAAGTGGATCGATACATGAAAAAAGAATCTCCAAAGTCGCGTGGCAGCACCGACCAAAAAAAGACAGGGACAGAATTCTAAATTTCACCGTTTATTTTGGCATTGAGAAAAGAACGCGGCCACACTCCCTCCCTCCAGAGAAGGCAACTGGAGTAGGGGAGGGAACTGAAAAGTAAAAAAAAAAAATAATGAAAATAATTTTTTTTTTAAAGTGACGTGTGTAAGAATTAGTGTGCATATCAGTGACATTTGTTGTATTGCGGTACCTGGGCAGCGGGAGCGGAGACCTGGTCACTGGAGGAGGTCGCGGCATCGCAGCAGGTGCTGGAGGGGTCGGATATGCGGCTCCATGCAGCCTCTTACTTGCGTCTCATGTTTACCGGGCGTCACGTGCGACTCCAGGGCCTTCATCCCTAAAGTTCCCACTTGGACTTTTTTTTTGCACAAAGTGCAGTGGGCTTCGTGCGGATTTCCAGGAACTCTTTTCAGCCAGCACTTAAATTCTTTTCTGTCCAGCCACAGATCCTTGAATCGGCCATCGCCCATTTTAGATACCCGGTCAGACTCACCACGACCACCACATGCAACCTGCTCGACTGTCTGTGCAACACGGAACTCGGACCACACGGATGTGATACGCAGCGTTTGGATTTCTCATTTTATTGGTTCCACCTTGAATGATTTTTCGTTTATGTGGTTGAACTGATTTCATTGCAGGACACTCCTGTGGGAACATTTTTTTTAACACGGTAGCTCGAACGTAACGTCAATTTAAGACTCAGCGCCTCATTTTTAAGACCTACAACCAAAATGTAAGACTTTTTAAGGGCCTAAAATTTCGGATTGTTGAATTTTAGACTTGTAAGACTTTTTAAGACTGTGCGGGAACCATGTTGTTTTGAGCCCGTAGATGTGAATATTGGTAACGAGTTGTTATTGCCCCCACTGATCCTGGATCTGCTCCACCTTCCTGCTGGTAAAGGAAGGTTCTGGTGGCTGCTGTTGCAGGATGTGCTGCTGATGGAGAATTGTTGGGTGGAGGTTCATTGAAGGAGGGAGGTGCTGGACCTGCTCTACTTGGACAGAGTCAGGACAGAACTTTGGTTGGGGTTTGGTTCCAAACAAATAAACCTGACTTGAGCCAGAGTACCCTGCACGTTGGACCCTACAAGATGAGCTCAAGTATTCCTTTTAATGGTTAAACTGTCCATGTGGTCAGTGTTCCTGCTCGTATAACCCTAACCTGAGTTTCTAACACGTCTTTCTCCAAAGACTCTACAGATCGAGTTATTTCTCCGGGGACATTTTGAGGTTGCTGTATGCACAGTTGTTGAATTTGCAATTTGCCCACATCCCACCATTGCTGCAAGGATTTGAAAGAAGATTTCTTGGATCAAACGTCACCCCCCCCCCCCAAAAAAGTAAAACTTCATTAAAATGCTAATCATATATCAAAGTTGTATTAAAATGCCAGCAAGCACTCCTTGGTTTCATGGAGCTCAGAGTTACCACACACTGTACCAGACGAGGAACAGAAAAACTTACAGGTGTAAAGAAACAATTTCTTAAAATGCTGAGACGATGTTT
>NC_141336.1:535000-660000 GCF_037954235.1 Aulostomus chinensis | reverse complement strand
CACCTCACGCTAACCTGACTGATGTCATCGGGAATCAAACTTTCACATTCCAGCCAAATGGAGAAACCAGCAGCTACGATCACCTGATAAGACCGGAGCAGCAGGACTCGCCTAGCGGCCTCCCCGGTTCTCAGGCCCGACCCCCGCTGGTTGGGACCTGCTCTATGAGGGCCACCGGCAGCCACAGGTCAGCCTAGGAGAATCGTCTCTTACAAGAGCTGCCAACCCTGGACGGCAGCACTGCGCCACAATATCAGTAGCACAGTACTAGTACCGTGCTACTGATATTGTACTAGTCAGTAACTAGTACTAGTACTAGTTACTGACTAGGCTGCAGTGTTTCTGTTGTGGTACTTCTACAGTGTAAGACAGGTGGTCTGCACGCCACCTGTCTGTTTAGAACCTTTGACCTGCTGCTCTGGCAGTAACTACCTAAGCAGTGTAATACTATAATACTACTGCAGTACCACCACAGTTTACTGTGGAATGCCAATATGAGACAGATGAGCGGCTTTTGTCCTCTGGACTGGAGTGCAATACACACCAGTTACACAGGTGACAGGTCTGAGCATCAGAGTCTAGAGGCCCAGAGACGTGGGGACTTGTGGGGTCTGCCAGCTTGCACTGAACCTGATGACATCACAAAGGCACGGCACTGCCTCAGCCAATCAGAATCCGGCCTTCTGTCATCAAAGGAAGAATGTAGAGAGGAAGATCTTCTGCTCACACCCACATTGTTAACTGAGGTCTCTGTTAATGGGGAGTGTGTGTGTATGTGTGTGTGTGTGGGTGTCTGTATGTGTGTGTGTGTATGTGTGTGTATGTGTGTCTGTATATGTGTGTGTATGTGTGTGTGTATGTGTGTGTGTCTGTATGTGTGTGTATGTGTGTGTATGTGTGTCTGTATGTGTGTGTGTGTGTGTGTATGTGTGTATGTGTGTGTGTGTGTATGTGTGTGTGTGTGTGTGTGTGTGTGTGTGTGCGCTCTCATCACCGTGTTAGGTGCCAATCCTCGGATGGCCCGGCTCAACTCGGAATGTTTCTGAGAACCAGACCAGAACCATGACCTGGTCAGTCGTCTGCCTGAGTAGAGACACTGTGCACTGATGCAAAGTAATGAAGTAAAGAAGCCGGAGGAGGGGCTGGGGCCAAAAACTGATCCAGCACTGGCACTCGTACAATCAAACCAATCACGTAGCCTCGCTGTTGGTGAACCAGTACCAGTCAGGTCCGGATCCGCACAGATCAACATTTACCTGTACTACTGCATAAATATTTGACTGGTTCAGCTGGTCGGTCGGTAAACGTCGTCCCTGACTTCAGACGTTGTGCTCAAAGATTGTGTTGAGTGTTTCCACGGCAACAGATAGACTTCAATCCAGGTCTGGCATGCGGGCTGGGACCAGTTGATCCCTCCTCATCTGGAGCCCATCATGTTCCAGGCTTCCTCACCTCCAGTCACGGCAGCAGTGGACCACCTGACCCTTTGATGAGACCAAAAATAAACACGTCCCAGCCCCCCGCCCCCCCACTCTCCCCCGGCTCTCCTCCTCTCTCCCCCGGCTCTCCTCCTCTCTCCCCTGGTTCTCACCCTCTTCCCCAGCTCTCAGCCTCTCTCCCCCGTCCCCCCCCACTCTCCCCTGGCTCTCGCCCTCTTCCCCCGGCTCTCGCCCTCTCTCCCCCAGCTCAGGGATGTGCCATTAGAACTTGGACCTGCTCCACTCCCCCAACCCAACATGTGGCCCGTGGTGGGTCAGTTAAGGGTCATGCTGCAGACGTCGTCTACTAACCTGTCAGGCTGTCTTTGATTCAGTCTTGTTGGGTGTAAAATGAGACTCATGTAAAAATGACCATACCCTGGATATCCCAGTTCCACTAGCAGCCATGGTCACATCCACGAAGCCGCCTCGCACGCTTCTAACCAGCACAGATTACTGCCTGGACTGCGTTAGACTGGGATGACCAGAGCGCGACACAACCTACCAGGTCAGGCAGTTGGAGGCCTCACAGTCACATGATTATCATCCTCCTAACGGCCTGCCCCCACAGGTAACCACGGACACGGTTGACCCTCAGTCATTCTGAGCAGCGCTCATTTTCAACTTAGCACCGCTGAGGAAGGACCTGCTCTCAGTTTCCCTCTCACGTTGACTCACTTTGATGGGAGGATTGTACTTGAGAACAGTTCCCAGCACAGGTTAGCATCTAGCTGCTAACGTGGTGCAATATTTAGGAAGCAGAGTCTGGGAGCGAGTCCATTCCAGTTCTGGGCTGAACGGGGTTACAGCTCAACAAAGCTCTCATTCTCTGCAAACTCATTAAATCAATTAGTTCCACTTTAGAGCTCAATTGTTGGCGCTGCGCTGCTCGCATCCTCGTTGAGCCTGTTTGGCTCAGTGGGGCTGGAGGATCTTCCCACATCCCCCCCCTCCACCTCCCAGGTCTACGTCAGCTGGGGATGGGTCTCGTGTCTCTGTGAGACCGTCATCGAAAAAAGCTTAAAGTTCCTGTGACATCCAGTCAAAGGTTCTGACAGACCTGGAGCCAGAACCTGACACTGAAAGCAGGCTACAACCAGGAAGCAGTTTGTTCGTGTGTTGCTGTTTTGGGGTTTTTCTTCTAAATTACGCTCATTTTATGAGTAAGTCACATGACACACCAGCCATGGATACAGACATGAACGCACGAGCACAATTAAATATCATCCAAATTACTTTTAAAATATATATTTATAACTCCAGAACTTGATAGCAATTCTACAGTCAAATGTCGGTGGCAACTGCATCAGTCCAGCCGTGCCTGGGTCACATGACTGCGGTCACCTGACAGTGACTCACCTGCACTACAGATATACAGACACATCGATGAGCCTCACTGGCTGTAAAGCAGTTGCAGTTGCGACTGCAGTGACCTGCACTGGTCAGCAGTAACGGCTGCCGGTCCCTCAGCGGTGGGCCGGGCCGGCCCGTCAGCCAGGCACCGAGGCCTCACCCTACATTTTTATTACACATCAGGATTCCTACAGGAGGAGCCTGTGACTATCAAAGTACTGATACTGCAGTATCAATTCCATTGCTACCAGACACCTCCAGCTGCTGCAGTACAGACATGACAGGTTCCACTTATGAGTAAGTGACCCTAACCCGATCTAGAACAGCAGCACAGAACATTTTCCCTACCACTCAGAGGTCAAGCTGCTGCTCACCAGTACAAGACAGAACCAGTAGGGGAGAGAACCAGTAGGAGAGAGAACCAGTGGGAGAGAGAACCAGTGGGAGAGAGAACCAGTGGGAACGAGAACCAGTAGGAGAGAGAACCAGTAGGAGAGAGAACCAGTAGGAGAGAGAACCAGTGGGAGAGAGAACCAGTGGGAACGAGAACTAGTAGGAGAGAGAACCAGTAGGAGAGAGAACCAGTGGGAGAGAGAACCAGTGGGAGCGAGAACTAGTAGGAGAGAGAACCAGCAGGAGAGAGAACCAGTGGGAGAGAGAACTAGTAGGAGAGACAACCAGTGGGAGCGAGAACTAGTAGGAGAGAGAACCAGCAGGAGAGAGAACCAGTGGGAGAGAGAACTAGTAGGAGAGACAACCAGTGGGAGCGAGAACTAGTAGGAGAGAGAACCAGTAGGAGAGAGAACCAGTGGGAGAGAGAACCAGTGGGAGCGAGAACTAGTAGGAGAGAGAACCAGCAGGAGAGAGAACCAGTGGGAGAGAGAACCAGTGGGAGCGAGAACTAGTAGGAGAGAGAACCAGAAGGAGAGAGAACCAGTAGGAGAGAGAACCAGTAGGAGAGAGTACCAGCCCAAAAGGGCACATGTCACCCCGCTGCTGGTTTCTCTTCACTGGCTTCCAGTGGCAGCCAGGATCAAATTCAAGGCACTTCTCTTGGCTCACAAAACAATCAAAGAACGGCTCCAGCCTACCTGGAATCCCTGATCCAGGTCTGCTCTCCTTCTCGCCCACTACGCTCTGCATGCCAAAGACGCCTGGTGCTTCCAGCCCAGCGCTGCTCCAAATCTCTAGCCAGACTCTTCTCTTCTGTTGTTCCCAAATGGTGGAACCAACTACCGAACTCTGTGCGTTCTGCTGAGTCCCTTTCTACTTTTAAGAGACAATTGAAGACTCAATTGTTCAGAGAGCACCGAGGCACTGAACCTGACTCTGCTCCTCTTTGGGGTAGAATCAGTCAGAGGGTCCAAGACCCAGCACTTAGTGACTATGTAGCACTAACTGGGTTGTGTCATGTTGTATGTCTGTCAAAAAAAAAAAAAGTGGGGGGGCAACACTTCTTCTGCCACTAGATGGCAGTACCTGTGACCAAATCACAACTGAAGCACTTTTGCGCTTCCTATGGACTTCTCCTTAATTAGGTCTAAATTCTTGCTTGTGTTGTACGTCGCTTTGGACAAAAGTGTCTGCTAAATGAAATTGTAGAATTGTAGAATTGTAGAGAGAACCAGTAGGAGAGAGAACCAGTAGAGGAGAGAACCAGTGGGAGAGAGAACCAGTAGGAGAGAACCAGCAGGAGAGAGAACCAGTGGGAGCAAGAAAAATTGGGAGAGAGAACCAGTAGGAATGAGAACCAGTAGAGGAGAGAACCAGTAGGAGAGAGAACCAGTAGGAGAGAGAACCAGTGGGAACGAGAACCAGTCGGAGAGAGAACTAGTAGGAGAGAGAACCAGTAGGAGAGAGAACCAGTAGAGGAGAGAACCAGTGGGAGAGAGAACCAGTAGGAGAGAACCAGCAGGAGAGAGAACCAGTGGGAGCAAGAAAAATTGGGAGAGAGAACCAGTAGGAATGAGAACCAGTAGAGGAGAGAACCAGTAGGAGAGAGAACCAGTAGGAGAGAGAACCAGTGGGAACGAGAACCAGTCGGAGAGAGAACTAGTAGGAGAGAGAACCAGTAGGAGAGAGAACCAGTGGGAGCAAGAAAAAGTAGGAGAGAGAACCAGTGGGAGAGAGAACCAGTAGGAGAGAGAACCAGTAGGAGAGAGAACTAGTAGGAGAGAACCAGTAAGAGAGAGAACTAGTAAGAGAGAGAACTAGTAAGAGAGAACCAGTAGGAGAGAGAACCAGTGGGAACGAGAACCAGTAGGAGAGAGAACTAGTAGGAGAGAGAACCAGTAGGAGAGAGAACCAGTGGGAACGAGAACCAGTAGGAGAGAGAACTAGTAGGAGAGAGAACTAGTAGGAGAGAACCAGTAGGAGAGAACCAGTAGGAGAGAGAACCAGTAGGAGAGACAACCAGTGGGAGCAAGAAAAAGTAAGAGAGAGAACCAGTGGGAGAGAGAACCAGTGGGAACGAGACCCAGTCGGAGAGAGAACTAGTAGGAGAGAGAACTAGTAGGAGAGAACCAGTAGGAGAGAACCAGTAGGAGAGAGAACCAGTAGGAGAGAACCAGTAGGAGAGAGAACCAGTAGGAGAGACAACCAGTGGGAGCAAGAAAAAGTAAGAGAGAGAACCAGTGGGAGAGAGAACCAGTGGGAACGAGACCCAGTCGGAGAGAGAACTAGTAGGAGAGAGAACTAGTAGGAGAGAACCAGTAGGAGAGAACCAGTGGGAGAGAGAACCAGTAGGATGCCTACAGAAGCAGAAAATAGTCGTGCAGCTCCGCCCACCAGCTGTTACATCACCATGGCGAGTTCACATCAATTCTTCATCAGTTTCCTTCCCTGAGAAAATCATCTTCTGATCTGAAGGAGAACTCAGGAGAACTGAGTCCACCAGAAGCTACCACACACACACACACACACACACACACACACACACACACACACACACACACACAGGTTCAGGACCAGCAGCACTGTCTGACTCAAAGCTGTCATAGGTGCAATGGTATGGACCACCCCCCTCCCCTTCAAGTGGATCCATCCATGTGATGTCAGAGGTCAAACAGGAAATCAACCCACCTCAGAAAAAGCTGAGGAAATGAAAATAAACTAAACTCTCGTCAGATTCTGCTTGGATTTTTAAAAACACGTTCAGGTGCTGGCGAGCAGGCTGCTGCCGTCGTCATCATCAGATGAAGAGGTGGGCGGCTCCAGAACCACCTGGAGAGACCCAGATGATGCTCAAACTGGGCTCCAGGACGTTTGAAAGGTTCTAGGCTGCTTCGGACACGCGCGCGGGCGTGCGCACACACCTGAGGAATGACCTCCCTCTCTGGAAGCCAATGGCAGCGTAAACTTGTTGGCGCCCCCGTGTCGGTGCCGGTTCCGTCCTACCTTGCAGGTTCTGCACCCGGATGTCGCTGATCTGTCCGATCAGCTCCTCCCGCTCGAACCAGTCCTCCCACTCGTGTGCAGCCATCTGGGGCAGCGGGCTGCTGCAGGGTCCGGCCACGAACACTCGGCGGGCTGCAGCGGCGGTCTACGGTCCGGCCGACCCACCGGGAGCCATGCAGCCGGACACACGGGCGGAGACGGCGGCGACCTCCTGCTCAGCAGCCGGACATCGCGGCTGCGCGCTGGTTCTCCGTGTCTCGAGCAGCTTGAAGCGGGGTAGGAAGTCCGGGAAGAAGACTGCGGAGCTGGGGAGGAAGGAGGTCTAGTCCCGGCACCTGGTTGGTGCTCCCGAGGTGGGATGGAGCTGAGCCAGGATCCGCCCACTCTCTCGCTCTCTCGCTCTCTCTCTCTCTCACACACACACACACACACGGGAACGCACGCGCGCCACTACATGTTCTCTCCGTGTTTCGCCCCCGTCAGCTGATATTTGATGGAAGTCAAACGTGAGCAAGGTTGCTGTTCCCGCTGTGTGCTGCCTTCAATGACCACAGATACATGTAGGAAAGTAGAGGAGCTGGAACATCGCCAGCTGCAGTCCACTGCTACTGGGAGCTCTGGGAGCTCACCAGCGTTAACCAGTGTCGCCTACAGAAAGGAAACCTTCGTACTGAATTTTCTGACGTTGAGCTGCCTTTGAAGCTGAGACAGCAACGACGTGACGACGCGAGTCGCCGTGATGAGGTCACAGGTGTGTTCTCTTGCTGAGGTCAGCACCTCTCACAGGGGGTCACTGACCTGCAGTGGCTCAAGCAAGGACGGAGGCTCCTCCTGTCAAGGTCACCATCAGGCGTACACCTGGCGCCTCACCTGGCACACGCGCGCTGACGTCATTCCTGTGGGAGAAATGTGAATATGTCTAAGTTATAGTATTTCAGGTTTTTTAGGAAGAGAATCCACAGATGTTGTTTTATTGATACTAGGCTACAACAATTACATCGTGTATGTTTGTGCTCTCCTGCCAAAGACACGCTGGCCAGGTGTGACCAGGTGAGGTGTGTCCAGTAAGGTGTGTCCGCTCGTTAGCGAGTGCTGACTGGTCGACGGCTGTGACATGAAAAGGAACCCCGAATGGCTCTGATGGAGAACGTAAGCCCCTGTCTGCCGGTTCACGCTTCCGCTTCTGAGGGCATCTTACAGTGTTTCCATAGCAACGGAAACATGGAGGGTGATGCTGAGATCAAAGTAGCTGAGTTCTGTGTTCTCTGATGGGAGGGGGGTTATGTAACCACCGTAGAGAGAGGTTATAAGCTCCGCCCACAAAAGCAGGTGGCTTGACAGATGGGTACACCGAGAACTACGGAGCGAGATAGATAGATAGATGATAGAAAGAAAGATGATAGATAGATGATAGAAAGAAAGATGATAGATAGATGATAGAAAGAAAGATAGATGATAGATAGATAGATAGATAGATAGATAGATAGATGATAGAAAGAAAGATGATAGATAGATGATAGAAAGAAAGATAGATAGATAGATGATAGATAGATAGATAGATGATAGATGATAGATAGATAGATGATAGAAAGATAGATAGATAGATAGATATAGATAGATAGATAGATGATAGATAGATGATAGATAGATGATAGATAGATAGATAGATGATAGAAAGATAGATGATAGATAGATAGATAGATAGATAGATAGATGATAGAAAGAAAGATGATAGATAGATGATAGATAGATGATAGATAGATGATAGAAAGAAAGATAGATAGATAGATGATAGAAAGATAGATAGATAGATAGATGATAGATAGATAGATGATAGATAGATGATAGATAGATAGATGGATAGATAGATGATAGATAGATAGATGATAGAAAGATAGATGATAGATAGATAGATAGATGATAGAAAGAAAGATGATAGATAGATGATAGATAGATAGATGATAGAAAGATAGATGATAGATAGATAGATAGATAGATAGATAGATAGATGATAGAAAGAAAGATGATAGATAGATGATAGATAGATGATAGATAGATGATAGAAAGAAAGATAGATAGATAGATGATAAAAGATAGATAGATAGATAGATGATAGATAGATAGATGATAGAAAGATAGATGATAGATAGATAGATGATAGATAGATGATAGATAGATAGATGGATAGATAGATGATAGATAGATAGATGATAGAAAGATAGATGATAGATAGATAGATAGATAGATGATAGAAAGAAAGATGATAGATAGATGATAGAAAGATAGATGATAGATAGATAGATAGATAGATGATAGATAGATGGATAGATAGATAGATGATAGAAAGATAGATGATAGATAGATAGATAGATGATAGATAGATAGATAGATAGATGATAGATAGATAGATAGATGATAGATAGATAGATAGATAGATAGATAGATGATAGAAAGATAGATGATAGATAGATAGATAGATAGATAGATAGATAGATGATAGAAAGAAAGATGATAGATAGATAGATGATAGATAGAAAGATGATAGAAAGATAGATGATAGATAGATAGATGATAGATAGATGATAGAAAGATAGATGATAGATAGATAGATAGATAGATGATAGATAGATGGATAGATAGATAGATGATAGAAAGATAGATGATAGATAGATAGATAGATGATAGATAGATAGATAGATAGATGATAGATAGATAGATAGATGATAGATAGATAGATAGATAGATAGATAGATGATAGAAAGATAGATGATAGATAGATAGATAGATAGATAGATAGATAGATAGATGATAGAAAGAAAGATGATAGATAGATGATAGAAAGAAAGATAGATAGATAGATGATAGATAGATAGATAGATGATAGATGATAGATAGATAGATGATAGAAAGATAGATAGATAGATAGATAGATATAGATAGATAGATAGATGATAGATAGATGATAGATAGATAGATAGATGATAGAAAGATAGATGATAGATAGATAGATAGATAGATAGATAGATAGATAGATGATAGAAAGAAAGATGATAGATAGATGATAGATAGATGATAGAAAGAAAGATAGATAGATAGATGATAGAAAGATAGATAGATAGATAGATGATAGATAGATAGATGATAGATAGATGATAGATAGATAGATGATAGATAGATAGATGATAGATAGATAGATAGATAGATGATAGAAAGAAAGATGATAGATAGATGATAGATAGATAGATGATAGAAAGATAGATGATAGATAGATAGATAGATAGATAGATAGATAGATGATAGAAAGAAAGATGATAGATAGATGATAGATAGATGATAGATAGATGATAGAAAGAAAGAAAGATAGATAGATAGATGATAAAAGATAGATAGATAGATAGATGATAGATAGATAGATAGATAGATAGATGATAGATAGATAGATGGATAGATAGATGATAGATAGATAGATGATAGAAAGATAGATGATAGATAGATAGATGATAGAAAGATAGATGATAGATAGATAGATGATAGATAGATGATAGATAGATAGATGATAGAAAGATAGATGATAGATAGATAGATAGATAGATGATAGATAGATGGATAGATAGATAGATGATAGAAAGATAGATAGATGGATGATAGATAGATAGATAGATGATAGATAGATAGATAGATAGATGATAGATAGATAGATAGATGATAGATAGATAGATAGATAGATAGATAGATAGATGATAGAAAGATAGATGATAGATAGATGATAGATAGATAGATAGATGATAGATAGATAGATAGATGATAGATAGATAGATAGATGATAGATAGATAGATAGATAGATGATAGATAGATGGATAGATAGATAGATGATAGATAGATAGATAGATGATAGATAGATAGATAGATGATAGATAGATAGATAGATAGATAGATAGATAGATGATAGAAAGATAGATGATAGATAGATGATAGATAGATAGATAGATGATAGATAGATAGATAGATGATAGATAGATAGATAGATGATAGATAGATAGATAGATAGATGATAGATAGATGGATAGATAGATAGATGGATAGATAGATAGATGATAGATAGATAGATAGATGATAGATAGATAGATAGATGATAGATAGTCAGGGTGTGAATCTCAGCACTGAGGACGATTCGATACACATCTCGATGCACTGCCAGCGATACGATACTTTTAACCATTATAATTTTCTGCCGATACGATGCAATCTTCATTTAGTTCAAGTCAATGCGATACGATAAGATGCAATTTGTTGCGATATGATGCGATTCAACATGATGCAAATAAGCAAAGAAAAAAAAGGAATTAAATGAAGTACCCTCCGGCTCAGGCCCTAAAAAAAATGTACTTCAGTTTGGTACGACAAACAGGATTTGGCTTTATTCCTCATGGGCACTGGCAGTAAATTCAACAAAAGTGCTGTTTGTCTTTTTTACTATGCACCACTTCATGCAAATTCTTTTTGCCATCTTAAAACAGCAACAACTTTCCTCACACTTTCACATCGTCTATGCAATCACAATAGCAGTGGTTCTCTAACTTTTAAATTTCAAGGACCATCATAATTCTGAGTCTACAAATAGAACCAAATGAACCCATGAGTGTCCTTTGGGTTCCGTTTTGTAGTTACACGGATTAGACAGACCTGCAACTGTGAAGGAATCTGAATCAATAAAATCCTAAAGGATTCCAATCCCAAACCTACATCACACAAGAGCTCTGTCCTAGTCGGGTCATGTTACAGTACATTATTGAACAACTAATGCACGGCCTCACATGGTGCAAGTAAACCATTCAATGGCCATGACACCGTCGGCCAAACTGCTAGAGTTGACTTTCTAACTGGCCACTGAGAATCAGTGATTTGAGTGAGTTCTGCAACAATAAGAGAGAAAAACAATTAAACAATAATTACTGCTGTAAAAAGTACAGTACACAGCAACAACAAAACACTCAATGAGCAACCTGAAGTGACTTTTTCAACAGTGCAATCAATGTTTCTCCGGTGCCCGGCGAGGAACTAGACGGGGAAGCGGGGAGGTGGCGGTAGACTTGTCGGTGATGTGGTGCGCTCTTCTTCAGTGGGTCCGCATGTTTGTCGTGCTGCCGTTGTACGGCTTCCCAACGCGGCATTCTTTGCGAATGACGGACGTTTTGTCGCGCTTTCCGTCTTTCTTTGCGAATCCGTAGTGTTTCCAAACATAGGATTTAAACGTTGCGGGTGCATTAAATATAGAAGCTTCCTCGCTGCTGTTCGCTTGAACGTCCATGCTGTTTTGCTAGTCGTGGATTGTTTGTGCCTCACAGCTTCCGTCCGTATGCAATACAATACGCAAAATAATGATGGTGCATTCATTGCGCCTGGGGAACAGCAGATGGAGTGAAGTTTAACATGAAGAAAACGGCGCTTGCATCGGATTTTACCGATACCCACCAACGCATCGAGATGAATCTAGATTTCACCCATCAAGTGCATCACACCCAGTGAATGAGCCGATGCACTCGCATCGCGCACATGCACATCGATGCATCGATTAATATCGATTATTTTCCACACCTTTAGTGTCCAGGTGTGTCCACCCTGGAGATCCTCCTCAAAGCCAAAACAATCGCCTGCGAAATGAATATTGAAGATTTCAATGGAGGATCGTCATGGTGCTTCAGATTTATGAGAGCATCAGGGCGCGGACAACATCATAAATATGGATGAAGTGCCTCAGACTTTTTCCTGCCTCTGACCAGGACTGTAAACAAGACAGGTGCATCATCCATTTTGGTGAAAACCACCGGACACGAGAGAGCACATTTCACCTGTGTCCTGGGCTGCACCGCATCTGGAAAAAACTTCACCCGATGGTGATTTTTCAGCGCAAAACTATGCTGAAAGACCAACTCCCGAAGGACATCTTGGTTAAAGTCCACCAGAAAGGATGGATGCTCGAGAGACGAATGAAAGTCTGGTTAACGGAGTGCTACTGGAAGCGCCCGGGAGGATTTTTTCACCTGAAAAAAGCGCTGCTTGTTTTGGAGAGTATGAGGGCCCACATCACCGATTCAGTGAAAGCGGCCATCAAGAGAACCAACTTGATTCCAGCTGTGATTCCTGGAGGTACAACAAAGTATTTGCAGCCCCTCGACGTCACTGTGAACCGAGCATTTAAAGCAGCACTCCAAGGCGAATGGGAGGCTTGGATGACCAGTGGCGACAAATCCTTCACAAAAACTTGCCGCATGCGAAGAGCTCCCTTTCCTGAGGTCTGTCAGTGGATCCTAACAGCAAGGAGCAGCGTGAAGGAATCCACCTTCACTACGGGTTCCGAAAGGCCGGACTGCTGCGTGAAGAGGGCAACGCAGCTTCAGAGGCAGCTTTACCCCGGGAGGACAGCGACACTGACAGACAAAGAAACGGTGTGTGACGAAGCTCTTCTGAGGCTGTTCAACTGCGACACTGAAGAAGAAGAAGACCTCAGTGGTTTCAGTGCGCAGGAGACAGGTGGTTTCTGGGTTCAGGGTTGATGAAGCGCCTTTAATGGTTCCAGTGCGCACGAAGAAAAAGTGACAGCGGTTCGACGTGTGTTCAGTGCGCAAATTTTCTGTTTTGTTTGATCAGCACCTTCACTGCTGTGTTTACAGGCACCGTTCGGAAACTAATCAGTTGAGTTACGGAAACAAACAAGTAAGAAATCTTTCTGTGTCCCAGTCGATCGATCTATCTGTCCAATATTTCGCTCATTTCACAACCTAGATATCAGCAGCTTATAGCCCGGTGCGGCTTATATTGAGGTGCGCTCTATAGTCCGGAAAATACAGTACACACACACACACACACACATATATTATATATATGTGTGTGTGTGTGTGTGTGTGTGTGTGTACAGTATAGACACGCTGCAGCCTGCCCTTGTCCTTGGTGGTGGCAACAGCGTACCAGATGGTGATGGAGGAGGTGAGGATGGACTCAAGGATGGCTGTGTAGAAGGGCACCATCATTGTCTCTGGTAGACTGAATTTCTTCAGCTGCTGCAGGAAGTTCATCCTCTGCTGTGCGCTCTTGATGAGGGAGCTGATGTTCGGCTCCCACTGGAGGTCCTGGGAGATGATGGTTCTCAGGAAGTGGAAAGACTGAAAGAGTGGTGGTGGTCACAGAGCGTGATGGGGGCAGGTGAGGCTGAGTTCTTCGGTATCTGATTCAGACACTTCTCCCACCATGGCACTCTGAAGGATCTGCCTGTGGGTTCGGACTTGAACCAGAACAACACAGGCCATGAGATGCTGAGTTCAAGGAGTGTGGAGAGGAGAGTCTGATGGTTCAGGGTCAAAGGCGGCAGAAGGTCCAGCAGCAGGAGGACAGAGGACTGACCAGCAGCTCCAGTGCTTCTGTGGCTGACAGGAGTGCAGCTTCAGTGGAGAGGTCAGGCCTACAGCCAGGCTGATGGGAGTCAGGCAGGTTGTTCTTCTGACGACGCTCAGAAACTCTGTTGAAGACTGAGCGCTCAGGTACTTTGGACAGGAACGGCAGGACTGAGACCAGCCTGTAAAGAAGAGAGAGAGTGATGAGCTGATGAATCTGGTTCCTTCAGAGGGTTCCTGAAGGGGGCGCCAGCACTCACAGGTCAAGTACATCAGGAACTGATGACCTGACGCCATCGCTGCTCTTCTCCCAGCATTCCTCTCTCCCCTCCTTGGCAGCAGCTGTGCTGCTTTTTGCTGTCATCATTGTTTGTTGTTCCTGACCTCCATCACACTCACTTGTTCTTCTGGACTAAAGTAGGCGGCACGCGATCCCTCCATCTCCTTAGAGTCACATGACGCATTCCACGCCCCTTTTTATGTGGACGCCACAGAGCCTGAAGCAGAAGCCTTGATTGACAGAGAACGCTTGTTGAAGGAAAGCCGGCTTGGAGGAACTTCCTGGTTCCTGCTTCACCTCTCTGAAGACATGACGTCGTGTCTGTAACCCTGAGCCCAGAAACAGACACCAGCTCATCTCCTGACTCATGCTGAAGATTTTGCACACACAACTTGTGCTGCTGCTGCAGTTGTGTGTGTCAGTGACAGTCAGTCACATTTGCGTCGACTGTGGTACATCCAAGTGTCTGAAGTTATGTGTCGCGCCTGGCGTGATGACATGGACAGGAAACACAAATGCATGGTGATGAGTAGCACAATCACATTATGGTTACATGGTTGTGCACGTGGAGGTGGAACAACGCTGACAGTGACGACCTGAACAGGACGTGAGTCATTCTTCTGCAGTGGTTTCCACGAAGGGTTTGAAGTGCTTGTGATGGACTCAGATGTAGATGGTGTGCGTGTGTGTGTGTGTGCGTGTGTGCGTGTGCGTGCATGCCGTGTTGTTGCCTCTTCGGCTGTGTGTGACTCATGGATCGTGTGTAGGTGTTCAAGCTGTCACTCATCACAGTATCTTCAGGGAGAAAATCTCCACTACGGACAGAGATGGAGAACCAGAGGCCAGATGCCACTAGGACATTACATTTGACTTTACTTTGTGGGGGGGGGGGGGGTTGAAGGGTCACACATGACACACCCAAGCATCAAACTGGTGACTCTAGCCTGTAGCCTCTGACCCATAGCCCACAGGGGACCCTAACGCTAACAGCAAGCAGCTCCAGTCATTCTCAACTTTATTGGACAGGCAGTGCTGGAGACCACAAACAACCAGACAGAGGTCCTAAGACCAAAACCAAAAATAACCAGGTCTACTGTGAGTGTGTACTGATGTAGAGGACCAGATACACTAACTCATCCTGACACACACACACACACACACACACACACACACACACACACACACACACACACACACACACACTGGCTATTGGTTGTGTAAGTGTTTAACTGGGACATGACTGTAAAAGGTGTGTGAGCCAGGGAGATAGATGAGCTCAGGGTAAAGGTACTTCAGATGTCTCCTCGGTTGTGATTAATGGTCCATCTATTCATCCATATACCTCTTATTCCTGGTAAGAGACACGGGGGGATGGAGCCTATCCCAGCAGCCTTCCCCCTGGACAGGTCACCAGTCCATGGCAGGGCCAACACATAGAGACAGACAACCATTGGCTCTCCCAGCCACGCCTACGGTCAATTTAGAGTCTGGATTAACCTGGTCCCTCTTGATGTCTTTGGACTGTGGAGGAAGCTGGAGTACCAGAGAGAACAGGGAGAACATGGAGACTCACCCACGTTAAGCATGAACACAACCTTAGCATGAACACACCTTAAGCATGAACACACTCTGAGTATGAACACGCCCTTAGCATGATCAGTGTCCAACACACCTACAGTCATGATCCAGTCATGTTGGTTTGGAGGGGCTGATGTCTTCAACAACAATAAGGTGACTCTCATCTGTGAACTATATCATCACTACATGCTATTTTAGTGAGCCTCCAGATGCCCCGCCCCCTTAGCCACACCTGATCGCTTGACAGTGAAGTTTCAGGAGACATCTTCACTCATCCATCTTCCTGAAAAACATCATGAGGATATATACAAGTACTGATGTTTAAAGCTCATATTCACACAAACACACACATAAACACACAAAAGCGTTTTATCGAAATGAGACACAGAGCTGCAAGAAGACAGAGAGCGACCAGGACGGAAGCTGGCAAAGAGGGAGCTCCAGATTGTATCACAGCCTGGTGGATGGAGGCGTGGGAGGCTGCTGCACACACACACACACACACACACACACACACACACACACACACACACACACACACACATGCACACACAGATAAGAAGATGGAGGACTCATGGTGTGGATATGCAGGATTCATCAATCTTGATATTGGCATCAGTTTTCACAGGAATATAACATCCCCACAGTTGACATACACACACACACACACACACACACATGCACACACATAGACACACACACACACGAACACACACACACACACACAACAATCCTCTCTCTATCACTGCTTGAAGTTAAAGGTCCCCAGTGATCGGTGGAAACTGGTTCAAGACCAGCAGACCACTCACACTTTCATGATGAACCACTGCTAGGAGAGCAGATGGACTCGTGTCGTCATGGTGAGAGTAAAGAGCAACTAGTGTGAAAGACTTGACGTTATAACAGCAGCATTGCACCACACCTGCTGATGAACCTGGACACCTGAGTAGACCTGAGGACACCTGAATATAACTGAGGACACCTGAATATAACTGAGGACACCTGAGTAGACCTGAGGACACCTGAATATAACTGAGGACACCTGAATATAACTGAGGACACCTGAGTAGACCTGAGGACACCTGAATATAACTGAGGACAGCTGAGTAGACCTGAGGACACCTGAATATAACTGAGGACACCTGAGTAGACCTGAGGACACCTGAATATAACTGAGGACACCTGAATATAACTGAGGACACCTGAGTAGACCTGAGGACACCTGAATATAACTGAGGACAGCTGAGTAGACCTGAGGACACCTGAGTAGATCTGAGGACACCTGAGTAGACCCGAGGACACCTGAATATAACTGAGGACACCTGAGTAGACCTGAGGACACCTGAATATAACTGAGGACACCTGAGTAGACCTGAGGACACCTGAATATAACTGAGGACACCTGAGTAGACCTGAGGACACCTGAATATAACTGAGGACACCTGAGTAGACCTGAAAACATCTGAGAAGACCTGAGGACACCTGAGTAGACCTGAGGGCACCTGACTATAACTGAGGACACCTGAGTAGACCTGAGGACACCTGAATATACCTGAGGAGTCTGGGTACAGGTAGTAGACACGTCCCAGGTGACTTAAGCGCCCTGGATGGTTCACAGTTCAGAACAAGGTCAGAAATGTATTTTGGTCCTGAACCATTTAGTTCTTTATAGACCAGCAGCGTGTTTTAAACCGTGTTCTCTGAGAGACAGGAGCCCCATGTGATGACCTGAGACCTGGAGAGATGAGGTCCACTTGCCTGGCGTTGTCAGGATTCGAGCGGCAGCTCTAAATCAGCTGCAGCTGATGATGGACTCTTAGGGGGATGCCATTACAAAAGTCGAGCCTGCAAGGACAAACCCAGGGACACATTTTCCCAGATCCTGCTGAGACACGTATTTCATCCTTGACATGATTTTACAGGGACAGCAGGTCGACTTTGTAATTGTCTTGGCTGTTCATTTTCAGGTCTGAGTCCATAACTGCATCCAGATTCCTGGCTGGATCTGTGGTCTTCATGACTGCTGACTGAAGCTGGGCGCTGACTTCTAGTTGCTCCTCTGTGGCACCAGAAACTTTCACCGTGGTTTGTGTTTGTTAGAGGCAGCTGGAGGACCAGACACACACTTGGATAGTTTTTCTCCCATCAGCCTTCATGAGCTCAGTTCAATAATGTCCTCCTCTAAACCTCCACCTGTCTCCTAGACCCCATCCCAACTAAGCTGCTCCAAGACTCTCTCCCCTCGTTAGCCCCTCCCTCTTAGATATGATCAATGTGGCGCTGGTATCTGGTTCCGTCCCTCAGTCCTTTAAAGTAGCAGGAATTAAACCCTCCTCAAAAACAAGCCTGGATCCAGAAGTTCTACCAACTACAGACCAACATCACATCTTCCTTTTCTCTCCAAGGTTCTGGAGAAAGCAGCTGCTAAACAGCTCTGTGACTTCTCCACAGCAACAGCTGATTGGAGGATTCAGTCAGGTTCCAGGTTCATCCTAGCACAGAAACAGAACTAGTCAAAGGTACCAGTGACCTCCTACTGGTACCAGATGAGGGACTGGTCTCTGTGCTGGTCTGATCAGATCTCAGTGCAGCTTTGATACCATTGACCACCATATCCTCCTACAGAGACTGGAACCTGTCACTGGTATTAAACGAACCACACTAAACTGGTTCAGGTCACATTTACGAGGTCATCTCAGTTGGTACCAGTTAATGATGGTTCCTCTGAGACACTACAGTCAGTTCTGGTGTTCCACAAGGGTCTGTGCTTGGACCAGTCCTCTTCACCCTGTACCTGCTTCCTCTAGGTCACATGATCAGGAAACACTCCATTAATGTTCACTGCTATGCAGACGACACTCAGCTGAACTCATCAATGATCCACATGGAACAAACCAGCTGACTGAACTGGAGGCCTGTCTGAAGGACAGAAAACATGGAGGACCATCATTTCCTTTATTAAACTCTGATAAACTGAAGTTCTTGTGCTGGGCCCAAACACCTGAGGACCACCTGATCTGATGAGACAGGTACCCTGGATGGCACCACCCTGGCCCCCAGCACCACTGTAGGAACCTAGGAGTTCTCTTTGACCAGGACCCTTTAACTCCCACATTCAACAAACCTCCAGGACGCCTTCTTCCATCTACGTAACTTCGCTAAGATCAGACACATCCTGGCTCAAGAAGATGCAGAAAAACTAGTCCCTGCTTTTGTCACTTCCAGGCTGGATTACTGTACCTCCCTCCTACCAGGCTGGACTAATAAGTCCCTAAAGACTCTCCAGCTGGTCCAGAACGCTGCTGCCCCCCTGACTAGAACTGGTAGCAGAGACCAGGTCTCTCCTGGACTGCTTCTCTGCATGGCTCCCTGTCAGATTCAGAATTTAAAATTCTTCTTCTACCATCAAAGTCCTCAACAATCAGGATCCTTCATCCCTGACGGAGCTCCTAGTCCCCTATGATCCAGCTAGAACCCTTCACTCCCAGGATGCAGGGTTCCTGCTGGTTCCTAGAGTTCTAACAGTAGAATGGAGCCAGAGCCTTCAGCTATCAGGCTCCCCTCCTGTGGAACCGTCTCCCAGTTCCAGTCCAGGACCCAGACCCCCTCTCAAGGTTTAAGAGCAGACTTAAGACCTTCTTGTTGATCAGGCTTATAGTCAGTTTCAGATTCAGATTCAGATTCAGATTCAGATGACTTTATTTATCCCGAGGGGCAATTAAAGTACGGTACAACTGAGCAGCATGACATTAAAAAAACAATAGAAAAAAAAACAGGGACATGACAGTGGGAATAAATAAGAGAATAAAAATAAGATTAAAGATAAGAATACAATAAATATACTACATACAGTATGTACACAATGTAGAATGAAGAGTAAGGTGACTGGAGTGAGTGAATAAAGTGCAGACAATGTAAACAGTATAAACAGTGTAACAGTGAAGACAGGATATTGAGTAGTCCGGGGAGAGTATGTAGGTGTGTGTGTGTAGGTGTGTGTGTGTAGGAGTGTGTGTGTAGGTGTGTGTGTGTGGGGTGTTGGTGTGGGGAAGGTGTTAGCAGCAGGAGTTAAAGAGAAGAATGGCTTTGGGGACAAAGGTGGCTTCCCTCCTCTCAGTTCTGCAGGCCTCACAGCGGAGGCGTCGCCCAGAGGGGAGCCATTCAAATGCAGAGTGGAGTATGTGTGAGGGGTCTTTGGTGATCTTGGCTGCCTGTCTCAGGACCTGTTGGCTGTAAACGTGTGAAAGAGTTCTGACAGGCAGGCCGATGATTTTGGAGCACACTGATGCAGTGCGCTGCAGTCTGTTCCGGTTCTGGAGGCTGAGGGAGTGGAACCAGCAGGTTATGGAGGATGTGATGATGCTTTCCACAAAGGCGTAGTAGAAAGTCATCATTATGGGCGCGCTGACTCCAAAGGAATTGAGTTTCCTGAGGAGGAACAGTCGTTGGTGACACCTCCTGAGAATCTCCTCTGTGTTGGCAGAAAAGTTCAGGAGGTTGTCAAAGATTGTGCCCAGGTATTTGTACTCCTCGACCACCTCCACTGGCTTCCCGTGGGTGGTGGTGATGACAGCAGAAGCCAGATCCCTCTGCTTGCTGGAGAAGGTCACCACCATCTCTTTGGTCTTGCTGACGTTCAGTTCTAGTTTGGAGCTGTCACACCACTCTACAAACTCCTGAAGAGCGGGTCCATGATGTTGTGCTGGGCCTGACAGCAGTGACAGGAGAACTGTGTCGTCAGCATATTTCACCAGGTGGCAGTTGGGCTGTGGGGATCGGCAGTCATCTGTGTAGAGGATGAAGAGCAGGGGGGAGAGCACACAGCCCTGGGGGGAGCCAGTTGAGGTGAAGCGGAGGTCCGAAAGGGAGTTGTTGACCCGAACTTTCTGAGTCCTGTTGGTCAGAAAGTCCAGAATCCACAGTATAAGCTGGTCGTCCAGATGGAAGCAGGAGGAGAGTTTGGTGGCCAGGATGTGGGGCTGCAGTGTGTTAAATGCTGATGAGAAATCAGCGAACAGAAGTCTGGCGGAGGAGTTAGGAAGCTCCAGGTGCTTGTGGATGGAGTCCAAGATGAAGATTTTTGCATCCTCGACGCCTCTGCGTGCGCGATAAGCAAACTGGAGTGGGTCCATCAGGGGGTCGGTTGCTCTGATGATGTGCTGTTTTATGAGGACTGCTTAGGCTGGCCCTTAGATCTGCTGCTGTAGGCTCAGACTGCTGGGATCTCCCATGATGCACTGGGCTTCTCTCTCCTCCTCCTGTCCTCAGACGTGTTACTAACTCCTCTTCTTCTCCCCTCATCCCAGATCCTGGTGCTGCTGGAGGAGGCTCCAGACCTGAAGAGGCTCCAGCTGCCACCCGTAGCTCCACCTGCTCACGTCCCCGTTTGTCCATCAGTCTCTCCTCCTTTCTCTCTCTCTTTATCTGTCCCTCTCTTTCCTTCTGTCTCTCTGTCTTCCTCCATTCTCTGTCTTTGTCTCTGTCCATCAGTCTCTCCTCCTTTCTCTCTCTCTTTATCTCTGTCCCTCTCTTTCCTTCTGTCTCTCTGTCTTCCTCCATTCTCTGTCTTTGTCTCTGTCCATCAGTCTCTCCTCCTTTCTCTCTCTCTTTGTCTCTGTCCCTCTGTTTCCTTCTGTCTCTCTGTCTTCCTCCATTCTCTGTCTTTGTCTCTGTCCTGCTCTCCTGCTCTCTCTCCGTCCCCACTGATCCTGGATCTGCTCCACCTTCCTGCTGGTAAAGGAAGGTTCTGGTGGCTGCTGTTGCAGGATGTGCTGCTGATGGAGAATTGTTGGGTGGAGGTTCATTGAAGGAGGGAGGTGCTGGACCTGCTCTACTTGGACAGAGTCAGGACAGGACTTTGGTTGGGGTTTGGTGCCACACTAATGAACCGGACTTGACTTGATTTTAACTGAAGAAAAAACTGCCATATCAAGTCATGTTGCACAGGTCCTCTCACACGTAAAGCAGGTCAGAATCCCACCACCTGTTCATGAGGACAACAGGAGAAAAACTCACACAATCAAGAAACTAAACCAGGACTAAAACTTGTCATTTTTTGTTGTGTGAACCCAATAGCAACATCTTGAGGAGATAAGGAGATTCCTCTGATGCGTGTCAAGTCCAGCATCAAAGACCAGATATGAGCCTTCCTTCAGTTTCCTGGTTTGAAACTGAGTTCTGTTTCAAATAAACATGAAACAGAAAGTTGGAGAGATTGTTTCTGATTGGTCAGTGTCTCAGTTGAAGGGGTGGAGAACCAGAAGGTTCATTAAAACCTGCACCATGAAAACGTTTGTTCAAAAGGGTACAGAACCAGACGATGACGTGGTTGCAGCTGTGGTCCAAACAACTGGGTGATTGCCTGCACGCCATCATTGATGATGCTCTTCCTGTGACGGCTCCTCACACCTCACCGCCCCTCGCTGGCCCCTGTGACCCACGACGCACTGCTGCTGGCTGTTCTACTGCAGTTTTCTAGTCAGAGTATACACACATACACATCCTTGTACTTATATCTTTGTGAGGACTTTCATGCATGTAATGCATTCCCTCGCCCCTCCCCCTATTGTCACACACATAAACACCTACACACACAATTACAACAAAACTTCATACACACTAACATTTACATTCCACGACTGGATTGGGAGTTCGGGTTGGGATTGTTTGGTTGCAGGTGAATCTCCATAAAATCTATATGGTTCTGTGTGGGTGGTCTTCACCATGAGGGCCTGAGCCCGGAGGCCCTCATGGTGAAGACCCTCTTACGTTTGCTCGCCACTCCAAAACTGACTTTGACCCCCAGTTTATGTCTGTCCCTTCAATGTGGTTTGCTGACATGCAACTGGATTTGCGGTGTCTTTATACTTCTGCATGCTCTCCTTAACTTGGTTTGAAGCACTTCTATTTATCTCATATATTTTCTTTTTATATATTTATTTATTCATATTTATGAAATGTCCACCTCCACCCAATTTATGTGCACAACTCCACTTACCTCTTCACCCCCCCCCCTTAGTCCCACCACCTTCCAGCTGGACTCCACGTCCTCTCTCCTCCCTCTCTCTTCTTAGGCAGGCACAGGAATGACTCCCTGAAAACTAAAATATTACTTTTACTCACCTTTTCTCCCGATAGGTCCTCTTCGGAGGCTCCCCCCTGATCCTCCGCAGGACACAGCCGGCCCACCAGGGACCCCTTCCCGAGGACTCCTTCCCGAGGACTCCCCCCCCCCTCCCCCTTCATTTTAAGGGTCTTCACCTGAAGGTTCTTCAGGTGAAGACCCTAATATGTTTGCTCGGCAGATCAACACATCAGCAGCACTAAAACACTACAAACACCCACTAACCAGTGTCCCAGCCCCCCCAACACCCATGAGGCAACTGGGCCAGACGGCCTGGAGCCGGTTTTCACATCCACACCATTCAAAACCTGGTCCTGGACTGTTCTTGCTGTCAATGAGCGCGAGCATAACGCGCATAATCTAATTTCACCCCCTGAACATTCATGAAATTCACTGAAATTTGGCACACTTGTCCAGTCTGGCTAAACATTCACTAATCACAAAAAAAACAATAACTCAAAAGTCTATAGCGCCACCTAGGGAGCCACACAACTACAAGATAATTTGGGATAATTTGGAGCGCTTTAACTCCTCCCATGAATGTCCCACAGACATGGGACCAACACCGTTGGACTCGTCTCATCAAGACCAACAATTCCTCCACTCTGACCCCTCACCTGTCTACAACAGAATGTCCACAAATTGGACAAAACTATCAAATTGAGGACTTCTTTTACTCCCCAACAAAATCTGTCTCCTCCTAGGGCATTAATGGTACCGCTTCCAAACTTTCACACATTTCTCTCCCAACTGTGCTGATTAAAAGTTATTAAAAGTTTTTATCTGAATTTCTGGGTTTGGATTTTACAAGCCGTCAAAGTGGGGGAGACACGTTTCACCTTCCAATGGAAGCCTATGGGGAGACGGTGTCCTCTCAGGGTTCATACTGTCAAACAAACGCTTCTCACGTCTACACCATCCATCCCACAGCTCTACCAACCACACCACTGCATTCCTGACAAAAACCCCTCCAAGAACATGGTGTTCTGTGTCCCTCTGGACCAGCGTATGCAGACTTCTTCCTCTTGTTCCACTCCAGTCCTGGTGCTCCTCCTCTCTCTCCACTCTAGCACAGATCAAAGACAGAGCAGTGGGGAGGGGTTCTTAAAGGGCCAGCTCTCAGCTCTGCTCTCACTCTAGCACAGATCAAAGACAGAGCAGTGGGGAGGGGTTCTTAAAGGGCCAGCTCTCAGCTCTGCTCTCACTCTAGCACAGATCAGAGACAGAGCAGTGGGGGAGGGGTTCTTAAAGGGCCAGCTCTCAGCTCTGCTCTCACTCTAGCACAGATCAAAGACAGAGCAGTGGGGGAGGGGTTCTTAAAGGGCCAGCTCTCAGCTCTGCTCTCACTCTAACACAGATCAGAGACAGAGCAGTGGGGGAGGGGTTCTTAAAGGGCCAGCTCTCAGCTCTGCTCTCACTCTAGCACAGATCAAAGACAGAGCAGTGGGGGAGGGGTTCTTAAAGGGCCAGCTCTCACTCTAGCACAGATCAAAGACAGAGCAGTGGGGGAGGGGTTCTTAAAGGGCCAGCTCTCAGCTCTGCTCTCACTCTAGCACAGATCAGAGACAGAGCAGTGGGGGAGGGGTTCTTAAAGGGCCAGCTCTCAGCTCTGCTCTCACTCTAGCACAGATCAAAGACAGAGCAGTGGGGGAGGGGTTCTTAAAGGGCCAGCTCTCAGCTCTGCTCTCACTCTAGCACAGATCAAAGACAGAGCAGTGGGGGAGGGGTTCTTAAAGGGCCAGCTCTCACTCTAGCACAGATCAAAGACAGAGCAGTGGGGGAGGGGTTCTTAAAGGGCCAGCTCTCAGCTCTGCTCTCACTCTAGCACAGATCAGAGACAGAGCAGTGGGGGAGGGGTTCTTAAAGGGCCAGCTCTCACTCTAGCACAGATCAAAGACAGAGCAGTGGGGGAGGGGTTCTTAAAGGGCCAGCTCTCAGCTCTGCTCTCACTCTAGCACAGATCAAAGACAGAGCAGTGGGGGAGGGGTTCTTAAAGGGCCAGCTCTCAGCTCTGCTCTCACTCTAGCACAGATCAAAGACAGAGCAGTGGGGAGGGGTTCTTAAAGGGCCAGCTCTCAGCTCTGCTCTCACTCTAGCACAGATCAGAGACAGAGCAGTGGGGGAGGGGTTCTTAAAGGGCCAGCTCTCAGCTCTGCTCTCACTCTAGCACAG
Organism: Aulostomus chinensis; assembly: GCF_037954235.1. Lineage (NCBI taxonomy): Eukaryota > Metazoa > Chordata > Actinopteri > Syngnathiformes > Aulostomidae > Aulostomus > Aulostomus chinensis. The sequence goes on along the minus strand of NC_141336.1, from coordinate 635,231 downwards.
ATCAAAGACAGAGCAGTGGGGGAGGGGTTCTTAAAGGGCCAGCTCTCAGCTCTGCTCTCACTCTAACACAGATCAGAGACAGAGCAGTGGGGGAGGGGTTCTTAAAGGGCCAGCTCTCAGCTCTGCTCTCACTCTAGCACAGATCAAAGACAGAGCAGTGGGGGAGGGGTTCTTAAAGGGCCAGCTCTCACTCTAGCACAGATCAAAGACAGAGCAGTGGGGGAGGGGTTCTTAAAGGGCCAGCTCTCAGCTCTGCTCTCACTCTAGCACAGATCAGAGACAGAGCAGTGGGGGAGGGGTTCTTAAAGGGCCAGCTCTCAGCTCTGCTCTCACTCTAGCACAGATCAAAGACAGAGCAGTGGGGGAGGGGTTCTTAAAGGGCCAGCTCTCAGCTCTGCTCTCACTCTAGCACAGATCAAAGACAGAGCAGTGGGGGAGGGGTTCTTAAAGGGCCAGCTCTCACTCTAGCACAGATCAAAGACAGAGCAGTGGGGGAGGGGTTCTTAAAGGGCCAGCTCTCAGCTCTGCTCTCACTCTAGCACAGATCAGAGACAGAGCAGTGGGGGAGGGGTTCTTAAAGGGCCAGCTCTCACTCTAGCACAGATCAAAGACAGAGCAGTGGGGGAGGGGTTCTTAAAGGGCCAGCTCTCAGCTCTGCTCTCACTCTAGCACAGATCAAAGACAGAGCAGTGGGGGAGGGGTTCTTAAAGGGCCAGCTCTCAGCTCTGCTCTCACTCTAGCACAGATCAAAGACAGAGCAGTGGGGAGGGGTTCTTAAAGGGCCAGCTCTCAGCTCTGCTCTCACTCTAGCACAGATCAAAGACAGAGCAGTGGGGGAGGGGTTCTTAAAGGGCCAGCTCTCACTCTAGCACAGATCAAAGACAGAGCAGTGGGGGAGGGGTTCTTAAAGGGCCAGCTCTCAGCTCTGCTCTCACTCTAGCACAGATCAGAGACAGAGCAGTGGGGAGGGGTTCTTAAAGGGCCAGCTCTCAGCTCTGCTCTCACTCTAGCACAGATCAAAGACAGAGCAGTGGGGAGGGGTTCTTAAAGGGCCAGCTCTCAGCTCTGCTCTCACTCTAGCACAGATCAGAGACAGAGCAGTGGGGGAGGGGTTCTTAAAGGGCCAGCTCTCAGCTCTGCTCTCTCTCTAGCACAGATCAAAGACAGAGCAGTGGGGAGGGGTTCTTAAAGGGCCAGCTCTCAGCTCTGCTCTCACTCTAGCACAGATCAAAGACAGAGCAGTGGGGGAGGGGTTCTTAAAGGGCCAGCTCTCAGCTCTGCTCTCACTCTAGCACAGATCAGAGACAGAGCAGTGGGGGAGGGGTTCTTAAAGGGCCAGCTCTCAGCTCTGCTCTCCACTCTAGCACAGATCAAAGACAGAGCAGTGGGGGAGGGGTTCTTAAAGGGCCAGCTCTCAGCTCTGCTCTCACTCTATTATAGATCAGAGACAGAGCAGTGGGGGAGGGGTTCTTAAAGGGCCAGCTCTCAGCTCTGCTCTCCACTCTAGCACAGATCAGAGACAGAGCAGTGGGGGAGGGGTTCTTAAAGGGCCAGCTCTCAGCTCTGCTCTCACTCTAGCACAGATCAAAGACAGAGCAGTGGGGGAGGGGTTCTTAAAGGGCCAGCTCTCAGCTCTGCTCTCACTCTATTATAGATCAGAGACAGAGCAGTGGGGGAGGGGTTCTTAAAGGGCCAGCTCTCAGCTCTGCTCTCACTCTCTGATCAGACTCAGACTTCTAACTCCTCAACTACAAGGCCTCCACCCTGGACCAGGACACCCTGGGGTTCAGGCCCTCACAATGCTGCTTGTTATTTTTGTTTTTCTAACAATTAAAACTCAAGCCACACCTTGTATTCTTGTGTGATCAAGTACTTTAACTTAAACTGGTATCATGGTTTATAGATATACACCCTCCTAGCAGACATAAAATAATAAAGTTAATAACCTGTTGCCAGTGCACCCATTGTATCCCTCTACAGGGGCACATCTCTAGTCCCTAACCTAAACCTGATTCCAACCTTGACCCTCAAACCAAGTCTTGACCTTCAAACGGCCTTTTGAAGATGAGGACCAGCTAAAATGTCCTCACTATGTAGCAAGTACAAGCACACACACACACCAGAACAGTATTGATGGTATTAATTGAATCTTTATTTCAAAAAACGCTGGTTACATGAAGAATATGAGGCATTTCTACTGTTTATTAAAATAGAGAAATCTCATCTTCCACTGACAGTCGCCCTGTAACACGTCTGCAGGACAACTGTCCTCACACCAGCCTGATGTCTTGTGACTGGGGGACAGTCAACTCACTTCCTGGGTTGCATAAAGTATCACGTCATGATTGATGCAAGAGTTGCATAGTCTGTAGTAAAGGGACATCCATGCAGAGCAGCGCAAGAATCACGAGAGCCTGACAGGAGAACGCAGCATGACAGGATTCAGAACAAAGGTTCCGCGTAAGACGCAGGTTTGTAAAGCTACAGTGAAGAAATACTTGTGGTCATGGCACAGCAGCAAAAGGTGAACTGACTCAAAGCTTCAAGGCTACGAGAACGCTCTTCATCCAAAAGTGGACCATTGATGAGGCCTGTCAGGATCCTTCAGAACACCAGCCCCCACCAGACTCTACAGCTGCCTGGTCATCCTGGACCGGGGTTCCCTGGTGGCTAGAGAAGGAAGTTCATGTAAAATAAAAGGTTTGCTTGAATTTTAAATTGGTAATCGAGTACGAAATAACAAAGACACATTTTTTTTTTAAATAAAATTGTTTGCATTTAAAAGAAATGGAGCACCCTTGAGCTTGACATGATTGGCTGGTTTAACTTTGGGCCGTTTCCTGTGCCGTCAATCAGCACTGGCTGGGATGGACGGGCTTCATCTGGGTTCAAGAGGTGTCGACCAGAACTGAGGGGGCCAGCAAAGACCACAGAACATCTGTGATGCATTCAGGCACATTTCTGAGAGTAGGCCACATGTGTAGTGCATGTTACTGGACACCCATATGAGCCCAGAGGAAAGACTCTGAGACCAGGCCTGGATCTGCTGCCATGCTGATGTGAAAACAGGAAGCTTCTGAGGTGAGCAGGGATGCAATGACATCATCAGTAGGCCGGGATGAGAGCAGATCCAGCAGCAGTGGTCTGAGTTAATTTCTGTCTCATGATCTGCTGAGAATAGCAGTACATTGAAGACGTGCAACTACTCACAAAAACCCCACATAACAGGGTAACTTGATTTGGTTCCTGTTGCTATGGCGATATGTTGTAAAGTCGAACACAAACTCATCAAAAAAGATTGTTGAGGGAGATGTGAGAGGACATGGTTCCGAGATATTGTAGGTGTGGACATGCGAGCTGATGGAGGAAGCTCTGTGGAAGCGTCTCACACCACAAACACAGTCTAACCCCAACCAATCGTAGTTCTGAACTGTGCCTGAACTAGGTCTAGGGGTTGAACACACCCGGTTTTGTTTGTGTTGTGGGGCAGCAGCTTAAGTGCTGCCAGGAGGAACCCCTCAAACAGGCGATGTTGGTTCCACACACACCACCACTCAACAGGAGCAGGTCTTCAGAGCTCCAGATAAGGAGAAGAGGTTCCCCCTTGGTGGGTTTGGAGTTGCTCAGAAAGTCCAGGTGTTCCATCAGGACGGCCCGTCCAGCCAACAATTGGTTGGTCATTGTCACGCTTCTGTTCCGGTCTTGGACCGGACCTTCCAAAGGTCTCAATATAGATGTTTGGTGACTGCTATGATAATTTTTAGGTATTAAGTTCTGCTGCTACACATTGAAAGGCCCCCCTGGCAGCACTGGTGGCCCGGGTCCTGGGTTCCACTACTGAGCACCTGGAATGTGGAGCAACTCTGCAAACGCTGGATCTGGTGGTTCTGCTACACATCACAGGAGGTTCTGGCTGGAAGTCACCAGAGTCTCAGTTCTTTTCCGGCTTCTTCTTAAGCACAACACTAGAACACTGGAAGTGGACCGGAGTCCTGCTGCTGCGGTCTTTGGTTCGGATCGTTGAGGGTGTTCTATGCTGATCAGGACCCCCAGAGCTACAAAGCATAATAGCGACTTCAGTCTCATTAGTCCTGAACGACGCCAGTGGGAAGAGCTGTGATTGGCTGAGACCTTCTCATGATACACAGATGAGTATACAACTGTTACCATGTTCTTGTTATACAGTATGAACAGACTCAGAGAACAGAGACCTTGGAATGACGTCACATCTGGTCAGACGATGTCTGGATCAATGAGACCCAGGTGGACCGTATGTTTAGGAGGGACATGGGAAGGCGCGGCACCTAAGATGGCTGGCTCACAGTACTTAAATGTCCCAGAGTGAGTGTGGGGTTTGTAGTCCTGCATCATCTTTGTTGCTCCTTCATGACAGGCAGGCTGAGGGCATGATTGGGGAGGTTTGGCTCCTTCCTTCATCGGTGTCAGGTGGTCTCAGGAGGGTGACTGAGACCACCTGATGACCCATTAACACTGACCACAGTTCTAGTCCTGTCACCTTCAAACTGCCTCCAGAACACTGGTAGCATCCATGGATCTTCTTTGCTTGTTATTACCCATGAATCGGTGCAGCACTTCAAGTCACTGGAAAAGATGAACACAGCTGACGGACCAACGGCGCCTCACAACTGACTTCATGTTCTACATTTTGAAGTTTTACATTTTTTTAAAACTCAACAGAGATGAAAACATTGCACAATCCTCTAACCACCTGCAGTTCTAGCAGGTTAGCCAGCTGCAGCGAGGCTAGCCGAGGCCATTGTGGAGATGTGTCAACGTTGCACATCAACATAAATGCAGACAAGAGGCCACTGACATGAACACTGTCCACTAGGAAGTGAGGCCCTCTCAGGCAGCCAGCTGAGAACCTTTCAGAGCCATGAACAGAACTAGGAAATGGTCGGGGGGTTTCGTTGATCTAAGGATTGGGGGATTCTGTTTGGGGGCGTGTTGGAGGAATATGACATCATCAGCCGTGGCCCACTGAGATCAGATGCTGCTGTATTTTGGTTTCCTATGTAGGAGGTGGTCCGTTGTAGCGGAGCATGATGTTGAAGGAGCGGGCGAAGTTGTTGGAGAGGGAGCAGCTGCTGCCTTCATCCACCAGAGGCAGAAGGAAGGCCAGCAGCAGCAGAGCCAGGAGGAGGAGCCACAAAGGAAGAGCTAGGCGACACACACGCTGCAGCAACCCCGGCTTCTGTAAAAAAACACACACACACACACACACACACACACACACACACACACACACACACACACACACACACACACACACACACACACACACACGCGCGATTAGAGGAATGCATCCACTTTTACCCAATGGTCCCCAGAGACAGACAAGAAGACAGAGACCCTTAGGGAGCTGAGACCCAGGCTAGTTAGCTGCGCACAATGGCTGGTAGTGGGTGGGAAGTGTTAGCATCAGCTAGCTCAGGTCCAGGATGCTAGTTAGCTTAGCCCAATGGCTAGTAGTGGGTGGGAAGTGTTAGCATCAGCTAGCTCAGGTCCAGGCTAATTAGCTTAGCCCAATGGCTGGTAGTGGGTGGAAGTGTTAGCATCAGCTAGCTCGGGTCCAGGATGCTAGTTAGCTTAGCCCAATGGCTGGTAGTGGGTGGGAAGTGTTAGCATCAGCTAGCTCAGGTACAGGCTAGTTAGCTTAGCCCAATGGCTGGTAGTGGGTGGAAGTGTTAGCATCAGCTAGCTCGGGTCCAGGATGCTAGTTAGCTTAGCCCAATGGCTGGTAGTGGGTGGGAAGTGTTAGCATCAGCTAGCTCAGGTACAGGCTAGTTAGCTTAGCCCAATGGCTGGTAGTGGGTGGAAGTGTTAGCATCAGCTAGCTCAGGATGCTGGTGTGTCCAGCAGGAATCCTCCTCCTCCTCCTCATCATCATCATCAGTAGCAGCAGTCGCTCTTCTAGTCCTCAACAAACCTTTGGTTCTGTTGACCCAAGTTCCAATGGAGCTTTGGAGGTGCTGCGTCAAATCACTGCGCCCAGTCAGGAAAGTAGTTCCGGCTACGTGTCTGATTCTACCACTACAACGTCTCCTCATGTTAAACTGGTATTCATCACCAATGTTACACACAACCCTCCTGATATTAATGCAGGCAGAGACGGAGCTATGCTAACACTTCCCACCCACTACCAGTCATTGTGCTAAGCTAGCATGGGTCTCAGCTTCCTGGAGATCTGGCTCTATGTTCTTGTCTGGGTCTGGGGACAAGAGACGATGAGAGACATTCCCTTAAAATGTGTGTGTCCCTTTCAAGGAGCACAGAGACTCATACAATGTTGTTGGTGTTCAAAGGTTTTCCTCACAGGACGTTATTAATATTTCAGCTGCTGGTTTTCTGGATCATTATTATCATCAGAATCAATCAGAATCAGAATACTTTATTAATCCTGGGGGAAATTCTGTTGTTACAGTTATTAAACTCTCAAAGTACTATTAAGTAAGTATAAAGTTACAAATTACAATAATTAGAAAGTGCAGACTTTTAAGAAATAAGAATAAGATAAAGTGTAAGAGTAAGAATAAAATAAGAATAAGCTAAACTATTTACAAAGCACAGTAGTTCTAACAAGAGTATTGCTACAGTCAAGTAATGAATCCCTCAGAGGGAGGAGTTAAAGAGTTTGATGGCCACAGGTAAGAATGACTTCCTGTGGCGCTCTGTGGCGCATTGAGGTGGGACCAGTCCAGCACTGAATGTGCTCCTGTGTTGAACCAGGACTTGATGGAGGGGTGGTGGATGCTGTCCAGGATTATGTGGAGTCTAGACAACATCCTCCTCTCTGTCACCAGCGTCAGAGTCCAGCTTTACTCCTACAATGTCACCGGCCTTCCGGATGAGCTTGTTTAGTCTGTTGGCATCTGCTACCTTCAGTCTGCTGCCCCAGCACCCAGAACAGAACGTCCTCAGCAGGGTCCTGCAGATGTTAAAGGACCTCAGCCTCCTGAGGAAGTAGAGACGGCTGAGGCCCTTCTTGTAGACCACTTCAGCGTTCTTAGAGAAGTCTGGTTTGTTGTCCAAGTACACCCCCAGGTACTTGTAGTTATCATTAATGATATTATAAATATTATGAATCAGCTGTTTAGAGCAGCTTTTATGAAAGTACAACAACTATTTACTTGTCAACAAAGAGGAATGTGAACAGGGACAAGATGAGAGCACCACCCCCACAGAGAGCAATATCCCGTATCACAGCAACGATGAGTAACTGCTGTGTGCAGCCCGTCTTCAGCTCTCAGCACTGCATCAGAGGATTCCATCGAAAACCAGACAGAGCAACAGAAGCATGACAGTATCCAGAGACAAGCGTCACCATGAATGAAGGTGAACATAGCCTCGCCCTCTGATAGATGGACATATCTGTTTCAGGGATCTACGAGATAGACGACAGCAGCAGGAATTAGACCGATCCAAAACCAGCAGTTACAGTCCAAGCAAGGCACCAGAGAAGCAGTCAGATGTTGCCATGGTGATGGTCACTGCTTCCACTGAATTCTAACTCAAGCTTATGACTCAAAGAGTGTAGCTGTCATCCGCTCAAACACGAGATGATGCTGAGAACAGTGTTTCCTCTCGAGAACGGGTGCTGATGGAGCCAGTTAGACCTGTGCCAGCTCCTCCTGTAGCCAGTTGCCGTTCGCTGGCTGTCTGTCACTCTATGTACAGCCATCTTTCAGACGGCTGTACCTGTCAGCGGGGGCGGGGCCACATGTGGGATGACCCTGTTGTGGACACAGAGCTGGAGGGTGTGTTGGAATGTGTGTGCAGGGGTTAATAATTGATGGAGGAGGAAGGGAAGCGAGCTAACACGACAAACTGCCACAAAACAAAGCTGTGCCTCCCCTGACTGTATTCCATAGCAGTGAAAATACTGGTCATATCACTGTATCATTGGCGTCCCCGAGAAAACTACTGACAGACTTCAGCTGGCTTGAAGCTCTGCAAGCTCAACCACTGCAGCAGTTAACTCACTAGTTAGCTACACTACTTGTACTATGTAAGCTAAATTGCCAACTACCCAGTTCGCTACTTTTCTTACCCCCTTTTTAACTACATAGCTGACTTCTGTTGTAGTTATGCTGCTAACTACCTGGTTAGCTACACTGCTAACTCCCATGTTAGTTACATTGCTTACTCTGTAGGTAGCTACATAGATATCTTCCTGGTTACCTACATTGCTAACCCCATGGTAGTTATTTTGCCAACTATCTAGTTACCTACATTGCTAACTCCCAGGTTAGCTATATTAGTAACTCCCATGTTAGCTACATTGCTGTCACCGTGGTTATCTAGATTGCGAACACACATGTAAGCTTCATTGCTAATTCCCATGATAGCTATGTTTCTCACTCCCTGCTTAGCTACATTGCTTACTCCCTGGTTAGTTACATTGCTTACTCCCTGGTTAGCTACATTGCTTACTCCCTGGTTAGTTACATTGCTTATTCCCTGGTTAGCTACATTGCTTACTCCCTGGTTAGTTACATTGCTTATTCCCTGGTTAGCTACATTGCTTACTCCCTGGTTAGCTACATTGCTTACTCCCTGGTTAGTTACATTGCTTATTCCCTGGTTAGCTACATTGCTTACTCCCTGGTTAGCTACATTGCTTATTCCCTGGTTAGCTACATTGCTTACTCCCTGGTTAGCTACATTGCTTACTCCCTGGTTAGCTACATTGCTTACTCCCTGGTTAGCTACATTGCTTACTCCCTGGTTAGCTACATTGCTTACTCCCTGGTTAGCTACATTGCTTACTCCCTGGTTAGCTACATTGCTTATTCCCTGGTTAGCTACATTGCTTACTCCCTGGTTAGTTACATTGCTTACTCCCTGGTTAGTTACATTGCTTACTCCCTGGTTAGCTACATTGCTTACTCCCTGGTTAGCTACATTGCTTACTCCCTGGTTAGCTACATTGCTTACTCCCTGGTTAGCTACATTGCTTACTCCCTGGTTAGCTACATTGCTTACTCCCTGGTTAGCTACATTGCTTACTCCCTGGTTAGCTACATTGCTTACTCCCTGGTTAGCTACATTGCTTATTCCCTGGTTAGCTACATTGCTTACTCCCTGGTTAGTTACATTGCTTACTCCCTGGTTAGTTACATTGCTTACTCCCTGGTTAGCTACATTGCTTACTCCCTGGTTAGTTACATTGCTTACTCCCTGGTTAGCTACATTGCTTACTCCCTGGTTAGCTACATTGCTTACTCCCTGGTTAGCTACATTGCTTACTCCCTGGTTAGCTACATTGCTTACTCCCTGGTTAGCTACACTGCCAACTCCTTGCTTAGCAAGAGCATTGCCATCTTCAGCTGCTGGATTATTGGACGTATCGAGCAACAGCAGGAAGATTGGTGACCCAGTTTTTGTCACTTTCATACCAAACCTGCATAGCTTAAAAAAAAAAAACAGCCTAAAACCGAATTCTTTACTTTCGCCTTTACTTAGCTTTGCATTTGCTCTGTCCTGCACCTTCTTAATACACAACAAACGTTTATTTTGATAAATTTGATTTTTTAAATTTATCAATCTGATAGATTTTTTTCTGCATTCTGGGTGTTCTTCTCCTTTACATGTTCTCTTTTATTTCATTCTAAATAGACTCCTCATTATAAATCAGTCGGGGGAGCAATTTTTGTATGAAAGGTTATACACCAATAACGGTAGTTGTTATCATCATCTATTCATCCTGTCAACCTATAAGTAGATCATTAGTTAGAAGTCCTGCAGCAGGAGAATCAAGAGTGAAAGCTGAGCTCATTCACGGCCCTGTTCGTCTCACTGGGCCGATGAAGAGGAGGAGGAGGAAGGAGATTGGGGCTCCAGCTGTAGTGACTGTTAGCAGCCCACCACTCAGAGCAGAGCCTCACTCTGAGTTCTTAGAGGGTTCCCTCAGTTATCTGGCGTGACAGAAGGAACCTGCCCCCAGGCCTCCACAGAGGAAAGAGAGGCAGGAATGTTTCCACTGAGCGCGGAAGGATCAACAGGCTGGCCGAGGTGGGGGTGGCATGTTTAATCCCCTCACCCCCTACAGTTCACAAAATGAATGGAGAGTTGGGGGTGCTGCTAGTCTTGGGTGGTCAAGTTTTTAATCCTCCACCACACAGGAAGAATAGACGTTACGTTTTTGGTTGTCATACAGGTGTTAAGAAGAAGCAGCATTGCATTCCAGGACGTGTGCGCCCCCGACCAGGTGGTGGCAGGTAGATTCTGAGTCCAACCCACTCCAGATCTGAGTTCCTGGGGGTTTTCCATGGGACCCAGTCCAGTGCCCCCTGGCTGCACAACATCTGAGAGGTAAACAAAGGCTACTGGACAAATGCGTCACCCCTGTTCCAACTTGGGGGGGGGCTCCAGGGCCGTAGGGGTCACATGTCTCAGTCTTTATTCACCTGGGGAAGATGTGTTATTCACCTGGACCGACACATTCAACAGACTCAGGAGTGACGAGGTTGAGGTGTTACCTTGGTCACCTTTGCTCCAACAGCTGGTTCCTCCTGTGTGACTTTGACTGTCTGCAAACACAAAGAACATGTTAGCCCAAACACAAGGTTCCTGCGGTCCACAAACGAGGAGCTCAGGACTGAGAGGTTCAGAATCCTAATCATGCGGAGCCTGTGAGTCCTCTGCAGAGGCCTAACTGATGCAACACTGCCCCCTGCTGGCACAAACAACTTGCACTGTTGCACAACTGAGCCTCTCACCTCGTCTGACTCAAGCTCATCAGCACACGTCACACATCATAACCCTCGTACCACAAAATTTCAGTGTAACAAAATGAAACTAAAACTACTGAATGTCAGAGCTCATTATGGCTGCATGAGAGCTGACCCTTGATCCTGAGCAGCAACACCACAACCTTGGAGCAGGCCAGAGTCCAAGCCTGTGCTGGCTGGGGAGAAGCTTCCTTTCCTGCTGTGCATTAATTAACTTAATTGTTAATTAACATTAATGTCACAAACACTGTCGACCACCTCGTTACTGAGGAGCTCTGGTGCAGCTCTGCTTTTATTGACCTTCATGTAAAAAATGATTTTCGGAGCTTGAAAACACCCATAGATTTAGGGGATTTATTGCTGCAGTGTTTGACACACTAGTACTGAAACTTCTATACAATGTGCTGCATGTTCTGTGTATGTATGTACAAGTGTACTGTGTATGTATGTACACGTGTTCTGTATAGTATGTACACGTGTTCTGTATATGTATGTACACGTGTTCTGTATAGTATGTACACGTGTTCTGTATATGTATGTACACGTGTTCTGTATAGTATGTACACGTGTTCTGTATATGTATGTACACGTGTTCTGTATATGTATGTACACGTGTACTGTGTATGTACGTACACGTGTTATGTATAGTATGTACACGTGTTCTGTATATGTATGTACACGTGTTCTGTATATGTATGTACACATGTTCTGTGTATGTACGTACACGTGTACTGTATATGTACGTACACATGTACTGTATATGTACGTACACATGTATTGTATATGTACGTACACGTGTACTGTAGTTAATCCTAGCGGCACCAGGAGTGACTGCGCTCACGTGGAGGAGCCTGAATGAACCAGCCTGATGTCTGAGCTCAGCTAAACAGCCTGATGTGATTCTGGTGTCCACTCACCTTGGTACTGGTTCTGGCCCTGACTTCCCCCGCGCCCCTCAGCTTGGACTTGTAGAGCATCCAGCGGTAGCGAAGTTCCTCTAGACCCACATCCTCAGCTGGTCCAGGGGCAGCTTCACTGCTGTGACCTTGACTCTCCTGGAGCACCAGCTGGAACTGCTCCTGACCCCAGGCCACTCCGGCCCTCAGAGCCTGCACCACAACACACACGCCACACCGTTCAAACAGGTCTGTTCTCGACCACAAGAGGGCAGCAGCACCTCAATCTCAGTTTACACTTAAATCAGCTAAACTAGGCTGGAAATAACATCTGAGAACAGCGACACATCGCACCAGGGACCTCTGCTCTGGATGTCTCTCCATGGACACCACCAAATGGACACAGTAACTGTCTGGTGTTGGTTCTCTTGTGGTGCTGATTGTAGTTGTGTTCTTCATCCATCATCATCTACAGCCCCGACATTAACATGAGACCTAGTTTAGGTTAGATCCTTCTAGCACCTTCTCTTCGCTCGTCAAAAAAAGACTGAGTTACTCTGATGGAAAAAAATAAAGAGAACCTTCTGCAGCGTGCAGTGTTTTTGTAGCGCAAGAGTGTGACACAGGTACGGGTCACCTTGAGTCTGTCCTGTCGGGTCTGGAGTTCTGTGGTACTGAGCAAAGCTGCTTTGGCGCCAAGGACTCCTGACAGAAGCTCGTTCTCTCTGACCAGCCAGGCCTCGAACTCCTTCCTCCTGGACTCAGACTGAGCCGGACTCAGCTGTAAACCATCAAACACCACAGACACACATGACCCCACGAACTTGTCAGCAGCCAAACATCTTATTTCATTTCTAGAACAACTGTCCTGCCAGACAAGTGCAGATGCCTGAGGGTGATGACAGTTATTCAGAGCCCCTCGGCGACACAGCAGAGGGCTGTGACCCTGTTAGCTCCGCTGCCAACCCTTTTCGCCGTCTTATTCCCTCACCATGGTTAGCATGCGCCTCCCAGCATGTGATCAAAGGTGACAGAAACGCAATATACGCCATAACACCATGCGTGATTGTGAATCAAGTGACTCATATCTGTGCATGCAGCAGCACATCCAGTGACTCTGACTGGAGGCTTCCATCCTTGTGACACCTTCAGCCAGATATAAAACAGTGGAAAGGTTTGCAGTGGTAAAGAGGACAGTCTGCTGCCGTATGACCTCTGACCTGGACAACGACCCTGTCGGCTCAGATTGCTCTCCTACTAAATACATCCTTCTGTCAATATGTCTGTTGTGCAGCCTTGCTGTTAACTTCAGAGTGGTCAAACTGTACAGAGTTTCTATACATGCAGCAGGTCAGTTCTGGGGAGGCGTCAAGCACCAGCAGCCAGTGACTCTCTGCAGTTGTATTTTCTGTTACTCGACCCTCAGAGTACGTCACTGAGAGAACGGACGCGTGTTGAGAGGAAACATTTCCTACCATTGGGTCTTGCTGCTTTGCTGTGTCCCTCCTGAAAGGAGTGAAAGCTCCTGCTCCAGGGCTCAGACTCTCACTGGCCTCCATACTGCCGTCTCCAGAGCTCCCTTCCCCATAGGTGACCTTTGAGGTTAATGTTGTTCCACTGCCCGCTGGGGCCAAGGTCCTGCCATCACCCCCTGAGAACTTATCTGTGTCAGGACTTCCCTCAGTTGAGGACTTAGTGGAAAGTCGCTGGCCTGCTCGGCTGCGAACGCTCCAAGCAGAGGAATCAACATCATCCCCTGCACAGGGATGACCCCTGACCCCGCCTGCTCCTGATTGGCTGTAATCTTCCTCATCTTTTCCAGGCAGTAAGAGGTGGCCCTGGATCTGCACACCCTCCCCTTCGCCTTCTGCCATCAGTGCAGAGACAGCCGAGGCACCGTAAGCCTCTCCTGAAAGGTCTTTCTGTTGGCCTGCCTGGCTCCTGGGACTCCCCTCTTCCCCTACAAGGAGCTCTGTGAGGCCCTGGCTGTCGACAGTCAGACCTTCGACCCTGCACAAGTCTGACTCTGACATCTCCGCGGAGCCATTAAGCAGCCTGGGAGACAGAGAAGCACCAGCATCAGACCTGGTAACTGTTACTCAAGGACATTCCATGTGATCTGACAGTACCTGTGAAGATTGAGACTCATGTTGTACAAGGCCAACCAGGACTCTCGTAGCCGCTTCATATCTCTGACGATGTGGACTCTTCCTTCCTCGGAAGTCCCCTCTAGAACCCCCTGACCCTGGACCTCCATCTGCTGCAGCTGCAGCTCCTTCTCTGGAAACTCTCCCAGGGCTCTCTGAGAACAGAAGCAAAGGAGCGCTTCAAGAGCCCAGAAGCAAGAGGAGTGAAAAAAATCCCCAAATCTGCTGACACACTAAGTTGGCAACTGTGCCTGGAGCCTCACAGCTGACCAGCTGCTGCTTTACTGGCCCAGAAACGTGCTGATATTTGGACATAAACTCTGGCAGGAGGACTTATGAAGGACAGACAGCTGATGGTGACCTCAGCTTCATGCTTGCGGCCATCCACGCTCCAGTGTCCCGAGGGGCTGTGGAAGGACTCCAGCTTCTGCTTCATGATCATCAGCCACTTCTCCACGTTCAGGAGGCTGTCGTGGAAACTTTCGTGCTCCGCGATGCTCTCCTCGCTCTCTTGGACCTTCACCTGTACACCAGAGAACTCAGTTAGGGACAGGAAGAAATGCACTCGCCATAATGTCTGACGGCGCAGTCGTAGAGGTGGAGAGATTCAAGTCACGCCCACATGGGAGGGGAAAGGCACTGCAATGATTCTGTATTGCTTGTATGTCTCTCACTATCTGTGTTTGGTTGGACCTAACCAGAACCAGCTTTTCATGAGCTGAGGTTTTGAGGACAGAAAGATTGTGGATGTCAGAGTGAGGCATCAGCAGGCCACTTTAGTAGCTTGCTAGGTAGAAAACCGCGATGAATGAAGCCCATTTGGCTCTCAGCTAAGAATCAGAGCAGGCTGCTGATAGAGGCGTCCCCTGGTGAAGGAGCGGGCCAGCAGACTGACGGAGCGCAGCATTAACTCTAGTTGGAGGCTCGGTCACGTGACTGACACCACCTGATCCTCACCCACACAGCCTTGTGAAGATGTTTCCAGTCAGTGTACAGCTTCTCAAACTGAGTCCTGTTGCTCTGACTGGATGAGACCAAAGTCTCCAGCGCCGTGATGTGGGCTTCACACTCCCCAAGGTCCCTCTGGATCACCTGACCACACAGGAAACATTCATAAACCTGATTTTGTTAAATGTAATTAATATCATATAACCTTATACAACAGCACAGCAGCTATTGTGGTCCCAGTGGTCAAGTTCTGGGATCAAACTCACCCTCAACTGGTCTGCCTGACTCTTCTTGGCCAGGATGTCGGGCTGAAGACGGTCGGCTGCCACCAGCCTGTCTCGCAGACCGGCCAGCTTGGAGCGAATCAGCTTGTAGGCGTCACTGAAGTCTTTGGTTCGTGAGATCAAACCCTTAGAGGAAACGTGTCAGAGTGAGGGGGGCCACATGAACCAGCATGTTTTCACAGTCCACGACACTGAGACCAGGAGCCAGAACAAAGAGCCAGTCAGAGAACAACAGGACAGGGAGGCTGTCACGCCGACATCTGGGGCCTGAACACCCAAGTCATCACGTTATGTCACGCAGGCTTGCAGGCGCCACAAGCAGCAGCGAGTTTTGTGATTACAGGGCCGCCGTTCCAGAAGCGTGTGTCCCACAAGTGTGTAACAACTATAATGGCTCGCAGTACAGCCACCCACCCACACCCACCCACACACACAGTGGGCTGCCACTTGAGGCACCAACCTGCTCATCAGGAGTAATTAGGGCTCGGTGTCAGGACACTCACACGGCCACCAGAGGGAATGGAGATCAAACCAGGGGCCCTTTGGTCACTTGACTGGTAAATGAATGTGTCTTCTGACGTCAGTGGGTGTTGAGGTCTCACCTGCAGCCTGCCCTTCCTCTGCAGCAGCTGAGCGTGCAGCAGCTCTCTGTTCCTCATGGCAGCCTTCAGCTCGCCCTGCAGACCGTCAGACCTCTCCGGACCAAACACGGACTCCACCAGGTCCCCCCTCACCTGCAGCAGACTGAGCCGCTCCTGCAGCTGGACGCTGTCCTTCAGCAGACGCTAACAAAGAAGAACACTTTGAGGTTCTTGTCCCAATCTTTGTCTTTTTTATTAACCTCAGAAATATCAAGCAATGATTACAAGGTTCCAAGTATCTTTGATCGCTTCATGATGGCCTGGTAAAAGTGCTGTGTTGTTTCATGCCAGTTCTTGAATTAGTCATTGATGAATAGCTAATTTGCCATGTCCTGGTTTTACGTCGTTACATGATCAGCAAACGACCACCAAGTCATCGCATAGCTAGGACAGAAGTATTTTCCTGCAGGGCAACAGTGCCATCTGCTGATAGAAGCGGTGAAGCACAGGATGCTGGTTATTCCTGCGCCTGGGAGTAGCACCCCTCACAAAGACATGTTGGCAACATCTGGCAACCAGACAGGGATGCACATGTGTAACATGAGGTGTAGAAACCTTGGGTCCTCCTGTGATGTCATTACTGTGATGTCATGACTGCCATGTCCATCTGGACATCATGGCATCTGGACCCAGCAGGAGGCAAAGGTCTCCTTCCCCCTCTCGGCTGCCTCCATGGACCCATCCTCTGTATTTTCAGATTCGCTCATGATTTCAGAGCAAGTTCATGTAAAACCCTCCATACAAAATACACACACACAGGCTTTGATAGGTCTCCCACTGTAGAACTCGTGGAGTTGCAACTCTTCTTAGCCATTTTTGATCAGAGCACAGATTCGCGGCGGCGGGGAACGGGCCGTACGTTCATGACCCGTTCCTTCTGTGTGTCTCTCTTCTTTGATGACGCTGGAGATTCTGTCCCTGTCCACATGTATGAAGTGAAGTAGTTTCGTCCCAGCGTTATCTGACAGTGTGTAAGTCGAGTGGGAGACAGTCGAGGCGACAAAGATGTTTACTAGACCGACTCCTGACTGCCTGAGTTCCTGCTGAGATCAAACGGTAACATTGAGGTTTCCTCACTGCACCTTTGGCAGAAAATCATAAAACAATGTGACAGAGTCAAATATATTCAAGTTATTTACAGCGACCTATTTAACCAACACCCCACTACTGCAGATGCATAGTCAGACGTGCCGCAGTTTTCTGTCGAATAGAAACTTGTGACATCATGAATTTGTGACAGAACATCACCTCTGTATTCTGTCAGATGTTTGATTTGGTACAAGGGTTGCAGCTGAAAGGTTCTCCAAGGCCTAGCAGACCTTTGACAGGGTGTGTGTTTTACCTCAATGTTCTGGACCAGCATGGCAATGTGGGAGAAGTCCGTGACCTCTGCTGAGGCCTCCAACACCTGAGAGACCATGTGGCTCCACTGAGCGTAGACCAGCAACGGATCCTGGAGGACGTTCCTCAGGCCGGACTCTGACTCTGAACATAGTCTTGTTGCTCTGCATTTCACACTGCCCCATGAACACACAAGACGATTGGATCAGTTGTTCACAGAAGCAAATCTGACTGCCGCAGGTTTCTTTCATGTTCTCAGTGCTAATAACTTGACGTCCTGTCCAGAAAATCT
This sequence comes from Aulostomus chinensis, assembly GCF_037954235.1. NCBI lineage: Eukaryota > Metazoa > Chordata > Actinopteri > Syngnathiformes > Aulostomidae > Aulostomus > Aulostomus chinensis. The sequence continues at coordinate 617,928 of NC_141336.1, read as the reverse complement.
GTGAGTGTGGACAACAGAGTTTACCTGTCAGTGGGTTTAGCATCAGGGAAGGTTGAGTAACAAACGTTCCCCTCCAGCCTTCGCAAAAATGTGGACTAATTGTTTGTAAGCTCTTGTCCTGCTAATACTGGAGGACATTTACAGCGCCACCCATCTGGAGTGGCCCACATTCATGTTGGCTCCAGACCTTTTTCTCTTTCTTATCACGATGTGGAGCTCCAAGCTGAATTTCGGGGAGATGCGTCTACAATCACGCACAAGATATCAATATTTCCATTTGATGGAGTGCTACAGCCATAAAAACATGGGAGTTCTGGGCTCGAATATTTTACTCAGAGTTTACATCATTTAACCCAACGTCAAGTGCTGGAACAAGATGATAGAACACGTTGTAACTTCAAAGTGATCGTAGGATCGTCTAAGGCTGATCTGGGGCGTGTGCTGCTAGAAATAAGTGACAATAAATACCTTCATGTCAACACGAGAGCAGGACACCTCAGGTCACATACCTCTGATGTTCTTTGACAACAGCAAGGACATCGTCAGAAAGGTGGCGCGAGTCCTCCGAGAATCTGAAGAGCTCCTTGAGCTGAGATTTGAGATGCTCTACTTGGAACTCCTCCCTTGCCAGAGAATCCCTCACACCCTGCAAAACACCAGTCAGCACATCAGACAGGGGTTCACGCCGTCGTGGCCCTCTGCATCATGCTCAGACGTCGTCCGTATGACTGAATAATTAATTTGTTTATGTCGTATCGCCGTGTAGAAAAACGGCATCTCACTTTTGGCACACGGTAGACCAGCTGACTGTTGAACCACATCTCTGGGTCCAAGCCGCACTCAGAGTTGCATTTCAAAAACACCTACACGCAACACATAGGGGAAGGGTCGGCGACTGGATGATTCTCAGTTAAACTTCTATCTTGTCTTGAGGTTATATTTTTATTTAACTCTTGCTAAAAAATCAGTGTTCGTGTTAAAGGAAACAGCCATGGGGTGGAGGTCTGAGCTCTGGATGCACCAGAGAGGAGGCAGGGGTCTCCATCTCCCCCTGAGGGGAGGTGCCGTGGGAGCTCAGCTGGTCCGCCCGTCCTCTCTCTCTCTACACTCTACAACCATGGAATCAAGCAAAAATGTAACCCAAAGATCATCTTTCAAGAAAAAAGAGAGAAGAACCCCAAAGATTAGGGAACGGGGCAGGTCCACCTAACATTAACAGAAACGGCACTTTTTAAATCGGTTGGCTGAGTTGGCCCTGGAGGAAGTAAGCACTGTTCCAGTGCCATGAAGTCTCACCAATTTATTGATTAACACAGAAAATAAAGGGCAGATTCATTAGCAGTTGACTTGGTAGATGAATTATGGCAGAGGTGAATGTCAGTCAGACACTGAACCACCTCCTAGCTCAAGTGTGGGTCCCACCGGGTCCAGAAATCTGTGCTGCAAGTGAGGCGGCTCGGGCACGTCCATGGCGTCTCCATGTGCTCGTGCAACAGTCAAGCAAAGCTAAGACACAATCATCACCTCTTATTGATTCACGCAGCTTCAAAAAAGGTGGCAGGATTTGGAAACTCTCCATGGGGCCCCAGAGGGCTCGGAGCGGCTTCCTCTATCACTTAGCACGCAGCCTCATGGATGATTCAGGCTCCGCTCTCGGCCTTCAAGTGAGCCATCAGAGCAGCCTGTTATCTACTGGGTGAGTTTAACTCTCAGGCAAACTCAGAGGAGGAAACTATCCAAGAGACAATGTCGACGATCCAGTTCAAGCCTTCATCGAAAAGGCAGACGAGATCATTCACCATTCCAGTCACAGCCAGCACACACGGCGCCACCTCCCTCCCTCCCTCTCTCCCTCCATCATCCTCCTTTTTATCTGCCACATGCTGCAAATGTTTCTACATAACACACGAAAGCAGGTTTCCCCTCTGTCTGCAACCATCAGCCCTGTTTATGGATGCACAGCCGGTGGTGACTTGCCTGCTCCATGTCAGGCAGTGTGAGGCACCCACACAGAAGTAATAACCTGATTGTGTCTCCACCACACCTCTGGCAGGCATTCAGCCGATCCAGGAAAGTGATAGAGCGGCTCGGCCTGCTCCCAGTGCGACGGGCTGTAAAACATATTGTGACAACATAAAGAATCTAGTCAGCCGTCGTCATGTCAGGGCCGCGGGCTGTCAACCCCCTACAAACGAGAGCGGCCATGATGTTTATGAAGGAGGGCGGCCAGGCCGTTAAATGACTCAAAATAAAGAAAAAGGGAAGTCTGGACAAACCAAGACGCAGCAAAGACTCAATGAAGCGAGAAGGAGTCTGAGGCAGACCTGAAGCACATCAAATACTTTTAATAAGTACTGCATGTGCACGAGGTAAGTGAAGAGACCATGAGGCAGTGAAAACATAGCAAATGGAATGAAATAACCACCGAAAAGTCAGGACGTGTGGGCGGACAATCAAGGGTGCCCGGGTCGACCACGAACACACAAACGTGAGGAAACATTCAGCTGGCGGCGTCTCTGCCCCCGACAGGAACAGCGGGGCCAGAGGCCGGTTGGTTTGCCTGTTGCTACTTAGCATTCCAGGAGTTACGGGTCTGACATCCGTGCAGCCCATGTTTGCACTGGTCTGTGGAGAAGCTCAGTCTGTTCGGGTGCTGATCAGGAGTCATCAAACTTTCCCTTCTGTTGTGCTCGTGATTCTATCTGATAAACGTGGTGTTTGTGTACATGCACCTCTGGTATTTGAGGAACCAGATTGAGTATCTCCAGCTGTAGTACTGAGCTGCTAATGTGCAGGTGATACTGGCTGTGAGTACCTTAGCTCATACATGACATTAACATGCAGCTCCACACGTGTTCCGCCTGGCCTCCAGAGATCTGATGGAAGCGAACACCGACATCATGTCCACGAGCAAAGTTTGTCTTTTCAAAAGCGGCACATGTGAACCGAGACCACCTCCAGGTCTGCTGGGTCTGTTGGCTCAGAAGTGGGGGGGACTTCACTTTCAAACTGTCATAACCTTTAAAGTGCTATCGAACTAACCTTGTTATTTTGAAGTAGTTCTCTTCTTATCCAGCAGAGGGAATTCTTGACCTTTGACCCTTCAGTTAAGGAACTAAAGGACAGGGACTATTTCAGGCTCAACACCGTGTGTTTGTCAGCGCGGTTACAAGCAGTGGTCTTAACATTCCTCCTCAACAACAACCTACTGATGTTAGCTTAGCGCCTGACAGGTAGCGGAGCAGCACTGAGAGCTCAGCCGCCTCAGCTGACTGAATGCACCAGCTGGTCACACTGGGCGCTACGGTGAGCCAGTGTCAAACTCGCAGAGCAATGATTAGTGACTTAGTTCTGATGTCGGATCAAAGATTCTGTGAATTACTGAGCTTGAGGATGAATGAACATATGTGGGTTCCATTTTTCACAACACCACAAAAGGCTATGATCAAAGAAATGGCAATGTGTGTGCGTGAACGTGGCAACCTATCCTCTTGAGTGTGGCGTCTCTTCCAACCACCAGACCAGTGTGAAGGACACAGTGATGAACATGGATGCCAACAAGCAGGAAAATGACAACCAGCTGACGCCGAACTTGTGTTTGTTAGACGGCACGGCTGAAGTGGTGGGCAAACCTCGCTATGTCCCAAACACGAGGGACGCATCCTGGCTCGTGTGCAACTTGGCTGCAACGATTCGTTTGAATAACGATTTGATTCTTGGTTACCGTTGTGATTCAAGGGTGACAGAGAAACACCTGGACACTGGAGGAGAAGGTTCCTGGATTCCTGTTGTTTCTTGAAAGGGAATCAGGCGTAAATGAATTATGGATATAAACAAACAACAAGTAAACAACAATTCATCCATCCATCCATCCATCCTCCATCCCTCCATTCATCAATCCTCCATCCATCCATCATCCATCCATCCATCCACCTATCATCCATCCATCCATCATCCCTCCATCATCCATCCATCCACCTATCATCCATCCATCCATCATCCCTCCATCATCCATCCATCCTCTATCCATCCATCCATCCACCTATCATCCATCCATCCCTCAATCCTCCATCCCCCATCATCCATCAATCAATCCTCCATCCATTCATCAATCCTCCTTCCCTCATCCATCCATTCATCAATCCTCCATCCCTCATCCATCCATTCATCCCTCCATCAATCCTCTATCCATCCATCCATCAGTCCTCCATCATCCCTCCATCAATCCTCCATCCCTCCATCCATCCCTCCATCCATCCATCCATCCACCTATCATCCATCCATCCATCCATCCTCCATCTATCATCCATCTATCCCTCCATGTTCCCCCTCTTCTCCTGTTGAGGGTGGTGGGGGTGGAGCCTATCCCAGCAGCCTTCCCCCTGGACAGGTCACCAGTCCATGGTAGGGCCAACACATAGAGACAGACAACCATTGGCTCTCCCAGCCACGCCTACGGTCAATTTAGAGTCTGGATTAACCTGGTCCCTCTTGATGTCTTTGGACTGTGGAGGAAGCTGGAGTACCAGAGAGAACCCAGCAGGAACAGGGAGAACATGGAGACTCACCCTGAAAGACCCAGTGCTGCAGCCGGGGCTCCACCCACAACCTTCTTGCCACAGGGAGGACCACTGCTCCACCCACAACCTTCTTGCCACAGGGAGGACCACTGCTCCACCGGGCCGCCCACAACAATCAACGACAAACGCATTCATGTTGTATCTGAATGAAGTGGAACCAACACTTTAGGTTGAATTAACAACAGGTTCACCTGCTACTTTTCCATGTCCTACCAACAGCCAGCCACTTATCGAGAGCAGCGCCGTCTTTGCAAAAGCCAAAGTGTTTCCACGCACCGGACCGAAGTTGAGGCTTGATAATTTCTTGCTCGCCAGCTTCTCCTCCGTCATCCGCCATGCTAGGTTTTTTTTGTTCTGAAATTTGCACTGCTGCTGGCGTGTGGTGATGATGTCACTGTCAGGCAGACTGAATTGAGTAACATTTAATGTCTTTATCATTAAAGTACTAAAAAACACATTTATATAAATTCTGCCCTGCTTGCATCTGTTATTTCCTAGTATTGATACAATCGACTAATTACATTTTAAATCGATGTTAGATGAATTAGATTAGAATTAGATTTGTCGTCCAGAAGGCCAAGTTGCCGAGCACAGATTGATGCAGTTGGATTACAGGAACATAAATCAATACATCGATGTAGTGTATGAATCTGTACACCTCACTGGTTGCTGTAGCAACAGCAGCGCGGAGAACAGTGACGTGTTTCTGTTATGTTCTTCAGTCTGTTTTTCTAACTCAGCACCGACTGAACAATCCAAGAGTCTGAATTTGTGTCTGAACTGAGAAGTTGTGACAAGCTTCCATCCCCCTTGCACAGTGGTGATAGTGGAGTCCAATAAATCCTCACATTCACGCAGGTCTCGTGTTCCCATCAATGCCGGTCAGAGCCCAGCTGATAAATACCTGTCTTCTGCAGGGTCATGTGACCTGGGACTGAATGCTGGTTAAGGTGTTTCCACTGCAGACAAAAGATTGGGGCAGAGAGAACTAAACTTTCTCAAGAGTGAGTAAATGTAGGTTCTTTCCTAGAGTTGATGCTCATTCGTGCAACAGGACCTTGAATGTAGGGTTGGAACCATTCTACAGTTTCCTTTAGCAGACGCTTTTGTCCAAAGCGACGTACAACACAAGCAAGAATTTAGACCTAATTAAGGAAAAGTCCATAGTAGCGCAAAAGTGCTTCAGTTGTGATTTGGTCACAGGTACTGCCATCTAGTGGCTGAAGAAGTGTTGCCCCCCCACTTTTTTTTTTTTATATATAACAGACATACAACATGACACAACACAGTTAGTGCTACATAGTCACTAAGTGCTGGGTCTTGGACCCTCTGACTGATTCTACCCCAAAGAGGAGCAGAGTCAGGTTCAGTGCCTCGGTGCTCTCTGAACAATTGAGTCTTCAATTGTCTCTTAAAAGTAGAAAGGGACTCAGCAGAACGCACAGAGTTCGGTAGTTGGTTCCACCATTTGGGAACAACAGAAGAGAAGAGTCTGGCTAGAGATTTGGAGCAGCGCTGGGCTGGAAGCACCAGGCGTCTTTGGCATGCAGAGCGTAGTGGGCGAGAAGGAGAGTAGACCTGGATCAGGGATTCCAGGTAGGCTGGAGCCGTTCTTGGGATTGTTTTGTAAGCCAAGAGAAGTGCCTTGAATTTGATCTTGGCTGCCACGGGAAGCCAGTGAAGAGAAACCAGCAGCGGGGTGACATGTGCCCTTTTGGGCTGGTTGAAGACCAGACGTGCTGCTGCATTCTGGATCATCTGCAGAGGCTTGAATGAGCCTGCAGGGAGGCCTGCCAGAAGAGAGTTGCAGTAGTCAATGCGTGAGATGACAAGAGCCTGAACCAGAAGCTGTGTGGTCTGTTGGGTCAGGAAGGGTCTGATCTTCCTGATGTTGTAAAGGGCATAACGGCAAGACCGAGAAACTGAGGCCACATGAACCTTAAAGGTCAGCTGATCGTCAATCATGACACCCAGGTTTCTGGCTGAGTTTGTGGGCGCAAGTAGGCTCGAGTCATGTTGGACACTGACTTGAGGCTGAACAGACGGACAAGCTGGAAAGACCATAAGTTCAGTCTTAGAGAGATTCAGTTGAAGGTGGCGTTCCTTCATCCATGTGGAGATATCAGCCAGACACGCTGATATACGATCTGAGACCGTTCTGTCATCAGGTGGGAAAGAGAGGAGAAGCTGAGTGTCGTCAGCATAACAGTGGTAGGAGAAGCCATGGGAGCGGATCACTGCACCAAGTGAGGTTGTGTACAGAGAGAAGAGAAGGGGACCAAGCACTGACCCCTGAGGAACCCCAGTCGATAGGCCATGTGACCTAGACACCTTTCCTCGCCATGACACTCTGAAGGATCTGCCTGTGAGGTAGGACTTGAACCACAACAAGGCAGAACCAGATATGCCGAGCTCAGAGTGTGGCGAGGAGAATGTGATGGATCACCGTGTCGAAGGCAGCAGACAGGTCCAGCAGAAGTAGGACAGAGCACTGACCAGCAGCTCGAGCTCGTCTCAGTGACTCAGGGACTGACAGGAGTGCAGTCTCAGTGGAGTGGTCACACCTGAAGCCAGACTGAAAAGAGTCGAGTAGGTTGTTGATCCACAGATGTTCAGAGACCTGGTTAAATACTGAGCGCTCCAGTATTTTTGACAGGAATGGCAGCAGTGATACTGGCCTGTAGTTTTCAACCTTGGCGGGGTTGAGATGAGGCTTTTTGAGCAGTGGGGTGACACGGGCCTGCTTAAAAGTAGCAGGGAAAATGCTGTTTCCAGGGAGGAATTGACAATGTGTGTGACTGCAGGTTTGATAGAGGGCAAAATAATGGTCTGCAGGATGCTGGTGGGTATTGGATCGAGAGGACAAGTTGTAGGTTTTGAGCTCAGGAGAAGTCTGGAGACTTCATCTTGGCTCAGGGGAGCAAAGGAGAAGAGTGAAGCAGCAGTGGCAGGTTGGTGCTGACTGGACTGGTCAGGCTCAGAGAACTGGTTGCTGATTGCAGCAACCTTTTCAGTAAAAAAGGAGGCAAACATGTCTGAAGTCAGCGCAGTGGAAGGCTGAGCAACTGGAGGAGAAAGCAAGGAGTTAAACGCCATAAACAGTTTTCTGGAATCAGAAGTGGCACAGATCTTGTTCTGATAGAAGGCTTTCTTAGTGGACTGTAAGCATGAGGTGAAGGAGGCAAGTTTCTGTTTGTATAAGGACAAGTCAGTGGGTTCTTGGGATTTACGCCACTTTCTTTCTGCTGCCCTGAGTCCAGCTCTTTGTTCTCTCAGAACTTCAGAGAGCCATGGACTTGGTTGTTTTTTCTTGGCTGGTTTGGACACCAGGGGGCAGAGTTTGTCCAGAGAGGATGCCAGAGAGGAACAGAATGTTTCTGTAACCTCATGAACAGAAAGTGAGGAGAAGTGCGAGTGGTCAGGCATGACGGAGTTCACCTCATCAGACAGCTGTGCTGCTGTGAGGGACTTCAGGTTTCCACGGAAGGAAACCGTCTGTGTGGGTGTCTGCAATAGCGGAAAGGCAGCCGCAAATTTGACCAAGAAATGGTCTGACAGGTGGAGTGGGGTAACTGTCACATCTGTTATGGAGCAGTTACGAGTCAGCACCAAGTCAAGGACTTTACCAGCTTTGTGGGTGGGAGGAGAAGGAGCTAGGTCGAGTGCAAAGGAGGAGATGAGTGCCAGGAAGTCGTTTTGCCAGAGTTCTGTCAAGGTGAATGTTCATGTCTCCCATGACAATCAGTGGTGTGCCATCGTCAAGGATGTCAGAGAGTAACATGTCCATCTCAGAGACAAAGACATCCAGATTACCCCCTGGTGGGCGGTACACAACCAGAACATATGCTTTGATGGGAGCAGTGACACTTAGAGGCACGATATTCAAATGTTGTCTCGCTGTTCGACGGGCGTAGTGCAGAAAAAGACCAGTTCTCAGGAATGAGCATGCCAGCACCGCCTCCTCGTCCAGTAGAGCGAGGGGTGTGGCTTAGTGTGGCGGACTCAGAGAGTGCAGCTGGGGTAGCAGTGTTTTCTGGGCAGATCCATGTCTCAGTCAGGGCTAGGACCTGAATGTCTGAGAGTTTCATCAGTGAACTGATGAATTCTGTCTTGTTGACTGCGGACTGACAGTTCCAAAGACCAAACGTGACCGAGTGTGGGCTGGGACCACTTTCTGGGAGTGCGTACAGGTTTTGCGGATTGCGTTTCCGGTAGACTGTACGTTTTTTCCGTTTGCCAACAATGACAGGGATGTGTGTGGGACACATTGTACGATAAACTTAGGTCAGACAGGCGGCAGCGGTAGTTGGTGTCCTAGCTCGATGGACTCGCGCAGGTAGACTCGCAGGTCTTTACCTTCTGTGGTCTTAAACGCTTTGTGGGCTGATGCTCAAGCGCAGTCTGTGCTGTCAGATACCTGACCACAGTCACAGCTGTTTCCAGCTTGACTAATTGCGCCCGGCTGAACCGCCCCTGTTAGATTTCACTTGGGAAACAAGCAATAGAGGGTGTGACCTGCGTCAGCTGACCTCACCTATTGTTGCAGAGAGAAACCGAAACTCCAGTGCCAAGCACCTAACGACCCACAACACAAAAACAAAACCAAGCAAGTTTTCAGCTTACCTAAGATGGCTCAACCTTCTTCTGTCTAAGATCCAGTGCTTGTTTTGGAACCATCAAGTCCCTCAGACAGTGGTGGAGAACACACGGTCCCCCGGCAAACCGGCACAGAACGCTTGACAGCAGCGTTTTATTCCTGCTCTTCCCTTGCAACAGTAAAAGCACCTTCACTTGTTTAAATGTAATTGTCTTTCCTTTCCATTTGTACGACTTATACTTTGTTTGTATCTTATACTTTTATGTCTTCTATGTATTTAATGTATATTTGGTCATGTGACACATCAATTTTTTTTTTTATCATAGTTTTTTCCAAGCACAGTGAGTTACACTTGTCATAAAAAACGTGCTTCAGAAATAAACTTGACTTGAGCAGGATTTGTTGTGGCAAGAGAACTCACCATGTATTTCCTCCACTGGCCCACCATCTGCTCCTCACTTCGGTCAGCGCGGCCCCCAGCCCCGCGCCCCTCCTCCAGTTCCTGGTCCAGCCCCTGGAGCAGCATCCTGAGGCGTCCGATATCTTCTCCTAACCGCTGGCATCGTGTCATGTACTGGCTGTGGGCGTCCAGGCTGGAGCGAAGTCCGTCCTCGGCCTCACACAGGCCCTGGCGCAGCCTCTGCCAGCCCAGCCTGAGCTCCTCCGCCTCCTCCACCACCACCTCCGCCCCTGCAGGCGACGTGTTGGCCCTGACCGCCTCAGCCATGCCTTCGATATGCTGCAAGGTTTTCTCCTCACTGGCAACGCTGTCATCCAGGGCCTGAACAAGCACACAGTGTTCTCACCTTCTGTGTTTGACGAGGGGAGTTTCAGGGACGCAAGTCCCTCCGTGCTCCAACCTCCCAGCATGATGTAGCACAATGAACAAGATCAACTGACATTTGACGTGTCACAGATGTCAGACACACCTGTCAATCAAACCCAGCATGATTCAACAGCACCACCAACTGCAGCTTGAAAATGACAAACAGAGATGGAACCTTTCATCCCTGAGGAGTCAGGAGTCAGTCAGACCCTCCGACTGCATTTGTCCATTTAATGTGTTTTACTGCTGCTTTACCAGTGTGGATGATGGTGATGGTGATGATGATGATGATGCCTCCACAGGGCCCCTTTAGAGAAGAGGCTGAATCCATGAGTGTGGTGCCTCACCTGCAGGGCTCTGAGCTTGCTCTCAGCTGCAGCGTCCTTCTCCATCAGCTCGGTCAGCTCCTTGGTCTTTGACAGCAGCCAGGACTGGAACCTCTGGAGGCAGCCCTGGTATGTCTGGTGCTCCTCAGCTATCTTCTGAAGCAGCGTCAGGCGCTCCTGGCACAACAGGAGACAACCTGTGTCATTAAAAAGGAGGACAAGACTCCTTCTACAGGGGACTTTCCTCCAGTCACCGTTTCTGCTGTCTCACTACAGCCAACAAACAAAGGAAGAGCCAGCAGACCACAGCAACACATCCTTATAGAAATGAAAACTTCCATGTGCATTGGACTGGTTATTCCTCGGAATGCTGCAGGAGGAGAGGGATGTGAGGTGTGAGGAGAACCTGTTTGATCTCTGGGTCAGATCACCCCGGTACCAAAGCCAGCACATGTTCCACCTACCACACGTGTGTAAAGTTCAGTGGAGTGGTGTCAGTACGACTGTTAGGTCAGGAGGCAGGAATTAGAGGGAGACAGCCAGGAACAGACCCTGGATCAGCTGAGCACTGCAGAGCTCCAGCCTGCTGTTGTGAACCCACAGATGCAGCCAGAACAGACAAGGATGATGATGGATGATGATGATGATGAGGAAGAGGAAAAAGAAGACGACTTACAGAACAAGCAGGCTGTGAGAGAAGTGACCCTTCCCACCGGCCGCCATCTGAATGTGGCTGGTTCTAAAGTTGAGGAGTGATGCCTCGATGGCGTCAACCATAATTGCTCTACTTTAGGCGCAACGAGGTTTGCGTACAGCGCAGCAAACTGTGTCATGCACAACGTAGAAAGTTACAGTCACAGCGGGAGGACGCAAGGAAGTGTGGGAGGTTGGTGAAACATGGAACCAGCAGCTGCAGGCTCAGGCCCAGCCAGAGCAGCTCATCGTAGACGATCAGAGTTTTGAGCCTGGTCACTCTCAAGAATCATGAGGGTTCACAACGCCAATGTGTTTCTTCTTTCATGTTGTGGCCACAGCTACCACAACAATACTCTCAATCAACAAGATGTTGCATAGTGTGTGCATGTGTGTGTGTGTGTGTTAGTGTGTGCATGTATGTGCGTGTGTTAGTGTGTGCATGTGTGTGTGAGTGTGTTAGAGTGTGCGTGTGTGTTAGTGTGTGCGTGTGTGTTAGAGTGTGCGTGTGTTAGAGTGTGCGTGTGTTAGAGTGTGCGTGTACGTGTGTGTGTTAGAGTGTGCGTGTGTTAGTGTGTGCATGTGTGTTAGTGTGTGCGTGTGTGTTAGTGTGTGCGTGTGTGTTAGTGTGTGCATGTGTGTTAGAGTGTGCATGGATGTGCGTGTGTATTAGTGTGCATGTATGTGTGTGTGTGTTAGAGTGTGCGTGTGTGTTAGTGTGTGCGTGTGTTAGAGTGTGCATGTATGTGCGTGTGTGAGTGTGTGCGTGTGTTAGAGTGTGCATGTATGTGTGTGTTAGAATGTGCGTGTGTGTTAGTGTGTGCGTGTGTGTTAGAGTGTGCGTGTGTGTTAGTGTGTGCGTGTGTGTTAGTGTGTGCATGTATGTGCGTGTGTGTGTTAGTGTGTGCGTGTGTGTTAGTGTGTTAGTGTGTGCATGTGTTAGAGTGTGCATGTATGTGTGTGTTACAGTGTGCGTGTGTGTTAGTGTGTGCGTGTGTTAGAGTGTGCATGTATGTGCGTGTGTTAGAGTGTGCATGTATGTGTGTGTGTTAGAGTGTGCATGTATGTGTGTGTTAGAGTGTGCATGTATGTGTGTGTTAGAGTGTGCGTGTGTGTTAGTGTGTGCGTGTGTGTTAGAGTTTGCATGTATGTGTGTGTGTTAGAGTGTGCGCGTGTGTTAGTGTGTGCGTGTGTTCGAGTGTGCGTGTGTGTTAGAGTGTGCGTGTGTGTTATTGTGCATGTATGTGCGTGTGTGTTCGAGTGTGCGCGTGTGTTAGTGTGTGCGTGTGTTCGAGTGTGCGTGTGTGTTATTGTGCATGTATGTGCGTGTGTGTTAATGTGTGCGTGTGTGTTAATGTGTGCGTGTGTGTTAGTGTGTGCGTGTGTGTTAGTGTGTGCATGTGTGTTAGTGTGTGCGTGTGTGTTAGTGTGTGTTAGAGTGTGCGTGTTAGTGTGTGTTAGAGTGTGTGTGTTAGTGTGTGCGTGTGTGTTAGTGTGTGTTAGAATGTGTTAGAGTGTGCATGTGTTAGTGTGTGCGTGTGTGTTAGTGTGTGCGTTAGTGTGTTAGTGCGTGCGTGTGTGTTAGTGCGTGCGTGTATGTTAGTGCGTGCGTGTATGTTACTGTGTGCGTGTGTGTTAGTGTGTGCGTGTGTGTTAGTGTGTGTTAGAGTGTGTGTGTGTTAGTGTGTGTTAGAGTGTGCATGTGTGTTAGTGTGTGTTAGAGTGTGCATGTGTGTTAGAATGTGTTAGAGTGTGCGTGTGTGTTAGTGTGTGCGTGTGTGTTAGTGTGTGTTAGTGTGTGCGTGTGTGTTAGTGTGTACGTGTGTGTTAGAGTGTGCGTGTGTGTTAGTGTGCGTGTATGTTAGTGTGTGCGTATGTTAGTGTGTGCGTGTGTTAGTGTGTGTGTTAGTGTGTATGTTAGTGTGTGCGTGTGTGTTAGTGTGTGCGTATGTTAGTGTGTGCGTGTGTGTGTTAGTGTATGCATGTGTGTTAGTGTGTGCGTGTGTTAGTGTGTGCGTATGTGTTAGTGTGTGCGTTAGTGTGTGCGTGTGTGTTAGTGTGTGCGTTAGTGTGTGCGTGTGTGTTAGTGTGTGCGTATGTTAGTGTGTGCGTATGTTAGTGTGTGCGTGTGTTAGTGTGTGCGTGTGTGTGCGTGTGTTAGTGTGTGCGTGTGTTAGTGTGTGCGTGTGTGTTAGTGTGTGCGTGTGTTAGTGTGTGCGTGTGTTAGTGTGTGCGTGTGTGTTAGTGTGTGCGTGTGTTAGTGTGTGTTAGAGTGTGCATGTGTGTTAGTGTGTGCGTATGTTAGTGTGTGCGTATGTTAGTGTGTGCGTATGTTAGTGTGTGCGTGTGTTAGTGTGTGCGTGTGTGTTAGTGTGTGCGTATGTTAGTGTGTGCGTGTTTTAGTGTGTGCGTGTGTGCGTGTGTGTGTATGTTAGTGTGTGCGTGTGTGTTAGTGTGTGCGTGTTAGTGTGTGCGTGTGTGTTAGAGTGTGCGTGTGTGTTAGAGTGTGCATTTGTGTTAGAGTGTGCGTGTGTGTTAGAGTGTGCATTTGTGTTAGAGTGTGCGTGTGTGTTAGAGTGTGTTAGAATGTGTTAGTGTGCGTGTGTGTTAGAGTGTGCGTGTGTGTTAGTGTGCGTGTGTGTTAGAGTGTGCGTGTGTGTTAGTGTGTGCTTGTGTGTTAGAGTGTGCGTGTGTGTTAGAGTGTTAGTGTGTGCTGTGTTAGTGTGTGCGTGTGTGTTAGAGTGTGATAGAGTGTGTGTGTGTTAGAGTGTGCATGTATGTGTGTGTTAGAGTGTGCGTGTGTGTTAGTGTGTGCGTGTGTGTTAGCGTATGCATGTGTGTTAGTGTGTGCGTGTGTGAGTGTGTGTTAGTGTGTGCATGTATGTTAGTGTGTGCGTATGTTAGTGTGTGCGTATGTTAGTGTGTGCGTATGTTAGTGTGTGCGTATGTTAGTGTGTGCGTGTGTGTTAGTGTGTATGTTAGTGTGTGCGTGTGTGTTAGTGTGTGCGTATGGTAGTGTGTGCGTGTGTTAGTGTATGCATGTGTGTTAGTGTGCGTGTGTTAGTGTGTGCGTATGTTAGTGTGTGCGTGTGTTAGTGTGTGCATGTGTGTTAGTGTGTGCGTGTGTGTTAGTGTGTGCGTGTGTTAGTGTGTGCGTTAATGTGTGTGCGTGTGTGTTAGTGTGTGTGTTAGTGTGTGCATGTATGTTAGTGTGTGCGTGTGTGTTAGTGTGTGCGTTAGTGTGTGCGTGTGTGTTAGTGTGTGCGTGTGTGTGTGCGTGTGTGTTAGTGTGTGCGTATGTTAGTGTGTGCGTGTGTTAGTGTATACGTGTGTTAGTGTGTACGTGTGTGTTAGTGTGTGCATGTATGTTAGTGTGTGCGTGTTTGTTAGTGTGTGCGTGTGTGTTAGTGTGTGCGTTAATGTGTGTGCGTGTGTGTTAGTGTGTGTGTTAGTGTGTGCATGTACGTTAGTGTGTGCGTGTGTGTTAGTGTGTGCGTTAGTGTGTGCATGTATGTTAGTGTGTGCGTGTGTGTTAGTGTGTGCGTTAGTGTGTGCGTGTGCGTTTGTGTTAGTGTGTGCGTATGTTAGTGTGTGCGTATGTTAGTGTGTGCGCGTGTTAGTGTGTACGTGTGTTAGTGTGTGCGTGTGTGTTAGTGTGTGCATGTATGTTAGTGTGTGCGTGTGTGTTAGTGTGTGCGTGTGTGTTAGTGTGTGCGTTAATGTGTGCGTGTGTGTTAGTGTGTGCGTTAGTGTGTGCGTTAGTGTGTGCATGTATGTTAGTGTGTGCGTGTGTGTTAGTGTGTGCGTTAGTGTGTGCATGTATGTTAGTGTGTGCGTTAATGTGTGCGTGTGTGTTAGTGTGTGCGTTAGTGTGTGCGTTAGTGTGTGCATGTATGTTAGTGTGTGCGTGTGTGTTAGTGTGTGCGTTAGTGTGTGCATGTATGTTAGTGTGTGCGTGTGCATTAGTGTGTGTGCATGTGTGTTTGGGAGGAAGTGGACGCCCTGTGCAACGCTGTCTTGCCCAGTGCTCGCTGACTCACACAGAGCTGCTGTTTGCTCTACTTTTCCTCCCTGACACCTTCAGTCACATTCACAACTTCTCAGGTTCTCTACTTCTCCACATTCCGGGAGGTTCTCCACTACTGCAGGCTGATCTGAGTCAGCGTTTCTCATAAATAGGGTGGAACTGAGTGGCCTGTCCAGGGCCAAGCTAAGTTTATCCAGCACATGGTCAAGTCAGCTGACTTGACAACAGCAGCCCACTACAGCCATGACCACGGCGGTCATACCGACTTGTCAGCTTAAGGGGGACAACAGGTGTTAGCTGCAGACATGGAGAGGTGAGGGAACAGCCAGTAACCCTGGTCAGATACCAGGAATATAAATCTCTGATAGCAGCTCAAAGCAACACAGCTGCTGTCCCCAGGACAACCGCCGGCTACTGATAATGGTGTGACTGTGACAATCACCTCAGAAGGGAGGTCTGATTGGTCAGTAGGAGCTGTTGTCATGTGTTGAGAGTGAAACCTCCCTCACAGTCTCCCTATGGGAAGCACCTTCTGGACGGACCAAGCCCTGCCCCTGACCAAGCTGCCTTTCCCTTCGGGATCAGTCCAGCTCTCTGGTTCTTCGGACCTGGCGAAGTGGGATCTCTAGCTTCCACTGAGAGGGCCAACAGTAGCTCATGGGGGCAAACTGCTTTTCAGAACAAGCCGGCGCGACTGTGACCCGTGCGTCGGCTACTTCTGCTGCAAACCACCCAGGTTTCGCCATCCAAGGCATCGTCCCGGGTCAGTGAGGGCCCTGCCCCTGCCCTAAGACAACACTTCCACTTGGAAGAGGATTGGTTCTGTTTTGAATAGTTAATTTCAGACCTCGGGTTGATAGCAATATCAGACGGTGTTACCTTGGAAGTATTTGGTTGATGTTGAACACTATCACAAACCCTCAATATGATCGACTGCAGTGGGAGACGGTCTCACCTCAGCCCTGTCCCTGACATCATTGTAGGCCTCCTGCAGTCTCTCCTGGGCCTGGGGCTCCACACTGGGGTCCTGGGTTCTGTTGTGCAGTGCGGCAGCTTCATCCAGCAGCCTCTCCAGCAGGGCTGCCTGGCCATGGATGTCGCTCACCACCACCCTCTGCTGGTCCACCTGCCACAACTTCTCCTTTAGCCCCAGCTGCAGCTCTACACCGACATCCAGGCTGCGCTGCTGCCTCGTCAGCCACAGCTCAAACTCCTCATGGGCCTTCAGGTATTCGCTCCAGTGGAGCCACACCCACTCAATCCGGCTGTTGGTGAAGAACATGAACACACAAGGACTCAGTGCCCGTCAGGAGCGAGTTCAACAGTCGCAGAGTATAACTCCAGGTTCTAGCAGTGCAGCCGCAGCGCTCCCACACACCCATCAATCACTACCACCTCTAGAGGACCCAAGCGGTATTACAGAACTTTCAAGGTTGGCCTGGAGGGACATTTGCACTAACTACTGTGTTGCAGACTCAACCTTTACAGAAATACTACATACTGCCCATACTAGTGCCACTAACCTGTCCTCAGCCTCCGCATACTATACAAACCATTCCCACAGCCTGTGCGCTGTTGTGAGAGGCCTGGAGGGGTGGGAGTGGAGCAGGCCTGAACACACCTGAAGCTATGCTCAGGTAGCAGCAGGTGTGTGAGTGAGGAGAGGCGCACCTGTGACAGTGGACGATGTAAGTGCAGGTCTCCTCCCAATGGCTCTTCAGGTCCTTGAGTTTGGCATGGATGTCGTTCTTCAGCTCGTCATCCTCGCTCTGCAGCAGGGTCTCAGCCGACACCAGCGCCATTTCCAGTTTCACACGACCTTCGTGCTCCGACTGGTGGATTTTCTACGTATTCAGCATTCGGCACATGGAGGGAGACGAGCAGCGTGTTGAGTTTGATATGATGTCAGCAGCTGCACGTGAGCACCATTGTCGACTCAAGATCTCAGGCCTGACAACGAACCATGTGCAGGTACGAATGCTACACACATCTGGATACATGCAGCCCGAAAATCAAAAGACATGTTCCAGGTGAAGGCCACTCACCTCTGTCTCCCTGAGCCGGGCCTCCAGGGCCTCCCGGGGCCCCTGAGTGTTGTCGTTGGCCTTCAGTCTCTCTTGGATGGCCAGCATCCAAGAGAGCGCCGCCTCCAGGTTCTCCGTGAACTCCTGCTGCTCCTGCTGAGTCATGATCAGTCCCAGACCTGAAAGGAGGAACAGGACTTTATATCAACTGTTCAGCCCCTGAGGGCGGAGAGCGGTACCCACCTGACCGTAGAACTGCTGTGAGGGGCGCCCACCGCAGGTTGGGATCTTTACTGCAAGCCTGCTTTCATTGCTGTTGATGCTGACAGTAACAGGACTGAACCCCAGCTCATCAAACGAGCCCAATAATCACGTTGCCATGACTACCCGCCTCCTTCGTGAAGTTCTTCAGACAAAACAAACAGCTTCACATGAAAAACGTCACTTGTTCTCTGTATGGTGGCGGGACATCCGTCATACACCAGACTGGGGTGTAAGGGTCTGCTAGAACGCCTACACACACAAACGTATGTATACATATCAATAAATATATGTATAAATACATTTATTGATATGTATACACACATACATGTGTGTATTTATATATATATATATACACATAATAAGTATATACACACACACATATAAAATGTATGTGTGTATATACACACTTTACTTTATACAACACTTTGCTTTGTTCACAGCAATAATAGAAGTCCCACCAGCCCCCAATGACCAGGGCTAGAACAGCTGGCTCTGAGACTACAGGTGTGAGGGACCCTGAGGGTGCCGGTGACGTGGTCTCACATACGGACCCAATCAGAGCCACCACACCGGGACACACACAGGCAGGCGGAGGTAGGCAGCTGCGCCGCCCGGGACCAGTGGCCATTAGGGGCCTTGGCGGAGGCAGCAGGACAGCGGCTGGTGTCTTCCTAAGTCTTCCCACGATGGTCATCGTGGTCACCGTCCCACCACTGTGGAACAATGAGCCGTCAACCAGCGGTTAACCAGTCAGCTGACCGCCTTCACCCCCTCAAGCCAAGCATGAATTGGTGTCGTTTTACTTTCATATTCCATTGATTTTCCCTGTGAGATGAACAAGGCTGTTCAATATCCAAAGACACCCCCCCCCCCCACACACACACACACAGCTGCAGTGTTTGCTGGCGCCCTGCAGCCCAGGGGGGGCTGGTCGCTGTGATCGGTAAAAGCTGCTCCTGTCTGCTGCCATTCTTAGCTTTATAATAACTGGCATCTCCCAGGAAACTGCAGGACGCCATGACAGAGGTTCTGAGAGGGAGGGGCCCTGGGAAGGGAGGGGTCAGAGGGAGGGGCCCTGGGAAGGGAGGGGTCAGAGGGAGGGGTCCTGGGAAGGGAGGGGTCCTGGCACAGCAGGATGGAACCTTGCTCCAGAATGACTCACTTCTCCCACCACAACATTCCTGCCTTCCCCTCTCCTCCTCCTGGAGCCGGGCCTGCTCCCTGCCTCCTCCCCTTCTCCTCCACCCGGGCGGTGCACCGCCGTACACTCAGCCTGCGAGTCGAAGTTCGACGCAGGTGTGTTGTAGGTGAGCGGACGCGCTAAGCCCCGCCCCCCGCGGCTCTGACAGGTCGCCTCGCGCAGTCTCAACTTCCATCCGTTTTGCTGACACGCGCCCCTCGTGCTAATTTACACATACTAGACACGCGCACTACTACGTCAGCTCGGTATTCACGACAGAACCGACAATCCCGTGTTTCGACCGCACTGCTTCCCGGTCCGAACGCCAACAGCGGTCTAACGGGGGGCGCCGCGGCGGGAGCTCGCTGCGAGCCGGCCAACACCCAGCTAACCCTACGATGACCACGCTGACAGGTCCGGTCGGTCGGTACCGGTCAGAACCACTCACGGTGCTGTGTTCCCGCGGTGAGAGCGGCGCTCCTGTCCCGGTGCCGTATGGCGGGGAAGTTGTGTCAGGCAGGAAGTGGAGCGCAGGCCGCCGGCCGCGCTGCCTTCAGGGACCCCACGTAATCTACAAATACGAACCGTCACGTTCACGCACCTGCGACCATACGCCGCGTTTCGAATGATAACACCCTCGTGGCATGAGAAGAGGTACCAGCGTGTGTCAGAGATGGCGGTGAAGATAATGATGATGTGTAGAACTAAGCTTTTTTCCAGACAGGAAGTAACGTACCTGAACACAACTTCCTGGTCTATCCCAACCAACTGGTAAAAACACGTCAGAGAAGCCACGAAGAGAGTTCTCATTCACCTTGAGCCTCGATGAATAAACTCGCGACTCCTTCAAAACTGATCTCACACCTTAGTTCTGTGTTGTCTGACGGTGCCTGAACATACCAGCATTTGAGCTGGAAGCAGGAACAAATCCAGAGCAGTTGCTAATCCAGAGCAGATGCTAATCCAGAGCAGTTGCTAATCCAGAGCAGTTGCACATTACCAGTTCAAATATGAAGGCGCTTGGCTCTCGTTGGCGACAGAGAGCAGCTCACTCCTCTGTTGCGACTCACTCCTCTGTTGCGACTCCGTCCAGCTCTGGACAACGTTTGTCAGCCATTTTTTATTCATGCTATTCAGTTGCAGTCAATCATGATGTTTGATTTCATCTGATTGGATGAGGATCCATCCTCAACTCTTCTTCCTGAGGTCCATACAGCAATTTCAAAGTGTCAATGCATTTTTTTCCAGTTAATAAAATAAACACTGTACTTAAAATAAGAATAAAAATACAGCAAATAATAGACAATAAGAAAAATAAAAATAGACATTGACCAGATGCACTGAGACTGCTCCTACAGGTCAGCACCATATGTCCAATAGCGCCACCAGGGGGGGTGGCCTGGTGTGGCCACGGCCATCCCTATGAAACTGCTGGCCACCCTACTGCCCCCCCAGTTCCACATATTGCTATTGATGTTCTTCTTCCATCACAAGTTGGTTTGGCTCCTTTCACACTAAACACAGCAAGCAAGGCGCAGACGGTGCAGCTGCGTCTGTCCCAGTCTGGTGGTCATAGCCGCGGAGCAGGAGCTCCCGCCTCCGGACCATTGAACCAAAGATGCTCTGCTTTGTCAAACTGGACGATTGTCTAACAGTGGCGTCGAAGCGAAGTAAAATCTGGTCAACTGGAAGTAAATTGAAGACGTTTCACCTCTCATCCGAGAGGTGAAACGTCTGATACTGATACAGACAGCAGCGCTGTGACTGTTTCTGAAACATGGAGTGTCACAATGAAGTATTTCTGTTTGTATCTGCAAGTACCTGCTTTTTCTGTGTTGATGACAATAAATGTACACCTTTGAATAAAGCCGTTCATGTGTCTTTTTAAGGAAAAGGATAACGAGCCTATTTTAAATACAGTGAATCACCTCGCCTGTGCATCGTACAATAGAGTAGGATTGTTGTGGGACTGTTACTGTACTAGTAACTATTAGTAACTTTAAATGTAGCACAATAAGTAGATGAGCAGGTGCTTCCTCAAGCCTCTCAGTTTTCTATTAGCCTATTTACTACACTATAGTAAAACACCAATAATAGTACTAGTATCATAAAATTCCTGAAATTCCGTTTTTTTTAGTTGTGGTTTGCCACCCCTAGATTTTAAGCGGCCCCACCCCTATGATAACAGGCCGCACTGCGTTTCACTTTCATGTTTGCAGCTGAGATCATTAAAATCGCCTCTACGTCGAGTCCCAAGTTCACCTTCCAGATGCAGACTGGATCATTGTGCCCTCTGCCGGGGGACGTCAGCGCTCATGTCCAGTAGGTTCGAATATGCTATCATTCATAGAGCTAGAACCCTCACCCTTGGCGTAGGCTGCTGAGGCAGCGGCCTCCCCTCCCAGGACTCACCCTACCGTGACAGTCCTCTTAGTACCCGATTGCTCGTTCTTTTCAAGGTGTTTCTAGCTGACAGACGTTGAGATCTCGACTCTCCCTGTCCTCTTGTCAGAAGCGTCCTGTCCACTGCCGCCCTGCCTCACAACATTCGTTTGACTGAATTTGTTCCTGCCTGGGGGAAAATAAACAGACCGCTTGCAGCGTGCCTTGTTTCACAGTTGTGCCTGGTTGAACGATGCGAGGAGGTCAGGACCCAAAATGCAGAGTTCACAACAAAAAGGTTTTATTCTTAAACGAATCAACAGAAAGTCACCAGAAGGCTGGGAGAGCAGGCAAAGGAGTCAAAGTTCAACTGAAAATAGTGTCAAGCACCAAACTCACTACACAGGAGAAAATACAAACTGAAGCACAATCGCGAGGCGGGGAGCAGAAGCTCTCTAGAAAGCCGTTGGCCAGGAGGGAATCATCTGGCACAGGAGACACCGAGAGGGCGGTTTAAGAAGCCAGCTAATTAGGCAGAGCGAGCTGCAGGTGTGCTGGTAGCCCAGCGCTCCGGAGAATGCCCCGCCCCTCGGCAGAGAGGGAGAGGGAGGGACAGGGAAAACAGCATCATAACAAACTAAAAGATACGTTGTTATACTCTAGATGGTTTATGTGTGACAATGACATTTCTAAAAAATACTGACAGTGTAATGTTGTGTTTCTCACTGATAGCTGAGCTGTGCATTGCTGCAACACTGCTTCTTTAACCTGCGCTGCTGTACGTGCCGCTCTGTTTTCAGCGAGTTGTACTTTATGTTTTCCATTGTAGCATTACTCCATACTGCTGAGCACTGCTCTAGTACCGATAGTGTTAGTGACTGTTTTACTAGCTTCCTTGCATTATCTGATATGAGAGGGGCACTCGTGCTGCCTCCCATCTGTTTTGACCAAGACAATTTGTTGTCTTAAATGATTCCCAACAATTTGGTTTCTTCAACTTGTTCCACAGACACATCATTTACAGTGAGTTTCAGGTCTGGTTGGCTATGGAGAGCATGAGTGGAGCCACACAATACCGTTTGTCTTAGAAACATTAAGGACAAGTTTATTATTTTTAGATATGCAACACCACCCCGATCCGACAGACAGCACAAACCACAGTTGCAGATTTATACAGACGAACGAAAAGAAAAAACAAACACCAGTCCTCAGCATCCCGTTAAACTCCGTGTCTCACAATTTAAGGGCTGAAAGATGAAGCCTTCTTCCACTCAGAAAGCTGTCTGCCCATCAGCAGTACATTTTTCAGATCTGCAGGTATGTAATCTAAGAAGGGTGTCCAAACTTTTAAGAAAAATTCATCCTTACCCTTTAAGCAGAATATTAAAGATCCCCCGTACCAAAGGGTGACACTAGGTGGAAGAGTTCTGATCCAGTTTTGTAACATGCACTTATGAGCAGCCAGAAGGAGTTTTTCAAAAAGCTTGTATCGTAATGCGGTGAGATGCAAGTCTCTAGAGGGAAGACCTAGGAGGAAAACCCCAGGATGTTTCGTGATCCATCCATCGTCATCTTCCACTTATTCCTTACTAGTAAGGGTCGCGGGGGGTGGAGCCTATCCCAGCGTCTACGGGCGAGAGGTGGGGTTCACCCTGGACAGGTCACCAGTCCATCGCAGGGCCAACATACAGAGACGAACAACCATTCACACTCACATTCATACCTACGGTCAATCTAGAGTCTGGATTAACCTGGTCCCTCTTGATGTCTTTGGACTGTGGAGGAAGCTGGAGTACCAGAGAGAACCCAGCAGGAACAGGGACAACATGGAGACTCACCCAGAAAGACCCCGTGCTGCAGCCGGGGCTCCACCCACAACCTTCTTGCTGGGGGCCACAGGGAGGACCACTGCTCCACCCACAACCTTCTTGCTGGGGGGCCACAGTGAGGACCACGGCTCCACCGTGCAGCCTATCTTTTGTGATTTTTGTTCTAAATATCCTACAGAGTACCTTTGAAAAAAGTGTCCAAATGGAAATATGTATGCATTCCCAACAATAATGATATTAAGTCCCTCTTTCTAAGTTGCACTTGGTAGAGAGAGGAGAAATGCAGTGGTCAATTTTGTTCAAGATAACTGGAGTAATGTGCAACCTATCAAGTATTTTGTAATGAGTGTCTCTCAACCGGTTACAGGTAGATGTAGACCTGATCAGGCGTATGGCTACCTGCCAATCATCCTCAATATATTCCTTGTTCAAGTCTTTTTCCCATCTATGAGAGATATCTGGGAAGTGGTATGTGGCAGAGGAACCAAGAAGTGAGTAAAATGCTGCTACAAAATGCTTTCTATTTTTGAGCTTCAGAAGAAAACTCTCAACCTCACTGTTAGCGATATTAGCAGGGAAAGAGGTGGTCTGTGAGGACACAAAATGCCTGATCTGTAAATACCCCCAAAAAAGGTTCTGGGAATATGAAATGTCTCCTGTAAGTGCTGGAAGGACAGCAAGGTGTTGTCTCTAAATAAAGCGTTGAATATATGGATTCCCATGTCCCTCCAAAAGAGGGAACATGGGTGAGCTGACGCCAGCAGGAAAGTCAGGATTATGGGTTATGGGAGACAGAAAAGACTTAACATTTTTCCTTCCCAGGTATGTAGATACAGTGGTCCCTTGTTAATCGCAGGAGTTACGTTCTAAAAATAACCCGTAATAGCCGAAGTCCGCGAAGTTGTCAGCTTTATTTTTTACGATTATTATAGATGTTGTAAGGCTTTAAAACCCCTCACTACACACTTGATACACTTTTCTCTGACAGGCATTAACATTCTCACACTTCTCTCTCTTGTTTAACCTTCATAGAAAATATCAGAAAACTCCACAACAGTATCACAAAAACCAGCTGCCGCGTAACTTCTACCTTCCTTTTAGCACGTCCAGAAGTCCAACTTTTTGTCCAATAGCTGGCATCTTCCAACCTGGTGCAGAACGTTTTGTCGACATTGTGGGTTTGATGGGGAGAAAACTTGCAAACATTCAGTACTGCACTTCAGAGTCACACTGCTAGTGATCGAAGATTTATGTAAATTTGGCAAACTGACTGCATTCTGTACTGTACAGGAGACACAGCACGAGGGGATTGATTGACACTGGTCTACAGCCAATCAGGACGCAGAACAAAATGCGCTATAAAAAAAAGCATGCAAAATTGTGCTAAAAAAATCAGTGAAACTGCGAGGCCGCGAAAGGTGAACCGCATTATAGCGAGGGACCTCTGTATATCATGCCCCACATCCTGATACTGTTGTAGATGATAAGATTGCGTTTTACTTCTGGATTCATCTTTTTGGCCTCGCATGTGATTAAACTCCATGGGGAATGAGGGTGGCAGGCCCAGGAATCAATGCAGATCTCTGTGCTAATATATGAATGCAACCAAAGCCAGAAGTGGCGTGCATGACAGGCCCAGTTGTAGAACAACATATTAGGTATAGAAAGACCACGCATGTCTGTAGATAACTGCCTGGGCTTCCTGCCTTGCCAAATACATTTTGAGAATGCCTTCTCTAAGTCTAGGTTGATTTTCTTTGATATAAAGGGAGCATTTGCAAAGGGTATAAAAGTCGAGGGAGCACATTCATCTTCATAAGACTGATTGGACCAAACAAGGACAGGGGTCGGCTCTGCCAACGTTCAAGGTCTCTTTTGACTGAAGTTCAAGTTGGGGCAAAATTTTATTTTCACAGATCCCGCAAATCTGAGGACACTTTCATCCCCAGGTAGGTAAAGCCAGATCTAGACCATCTAAGAGGAAAACTCTACCTAACGTCTGTGGTATTTAGGGTTCCCAGTGGCATAGCTTCAGATTTATTACAATTTATTTTATAGCCCGATATAACCCTAAACTCAATAAAAAAAATGTCCATTATCGTAGAGATTGATAGCTGAGAAGTGGATAAGAACACAAGGATATCATCCGCGTATAAGGCAATTTTGTGTTCCCTATGTCTTATTTCCTTACCATTGGTATGTAGACGGATAGTTTCAGCTAGCGGCTCCAATGCCAAGGCGAAGAGGAGTGGAGTGAGAGGGCACCCCTGGCGGACACCCCTTGCTATCTGGAAGGGATAGTTGTGGGTGAATGATATATGGCTTGAATCCATTTAAGGAAGTCCCCTCCTAAACCAAATCTCCCCAGGGTATCAAATAGATAGTCCCACTCAACGCTATCGAAGGCCTTCTCCACATCTAAAGACACGGCCAGTCTCTTCTGTTTGTATTGTGAGGTGAACTGTATAATATTCAAAAGCCTTCTCACTAGGCCATATGGGCTAGAAATAAAATCTCAGATTTTTTCACAAGAAATTCGATTCAGGATTTTTTCAGATTTTTTTTAAAAGAAAACAAGAAGTACAAAGGACAGAGAACTCAAAACAAGTTCTGCTTTTATTTTATAAAAAAAACTTAACTAACCAATGTATAAATAGGGAACGTATCTTTAGCACCATGCAGAGCGACCGCTTCAGTGATGGCTCTCCGTGGCGCCCCTCTCTTATCATACGTGGTCCTGTGGGTAAACGGTTCCACCACGGGGAGCCGTTCTTTAGTGGGAGTTTGTGGGTTCTAGGGTCTCGTTCATCTTCCCGCTCGGCTGGATGCCTCTGTTTTAGAAGCTGAAATGAGTTTGTTGTGCTGCTGCCTTTTGTTGTGATGAGCTTCAGACAAACTTGGCAGCTGCAGTCACCTGTTTAACATCTGCCGCCGCAAATCCTAGTTCCAAACCACTACTACGACTACTACTACTACTGCTACGACTACTACTACTACGACTACTCCTTTCTGAGAAACAAACTTCTGGCTCTCATTAGCCATGTTGCTGCTATGCATACGCAGGAAACAAGGGAGAGTGGTGAGGGGAAAGCTATGGAAGCTCCTGGGGGACAAAAGGTGTACCATAACAAGAGGAGTAGAAAGTTACATTTTTTATTTTTCAAATTGTCCGCAACAAAAAACTCGAATTAATCGATAAAACTGATACATCGCCCAGGTCTACTCTCACATTACTGACTGAATAGCGTCCAAGAACAAAGCCTGTCTGGTCTGAATTTATAAGTGTGGGGAGTAATTTATCGAGCCTCCTGGCCAGGAGTTTTGAGAGCAGTTGCTGTCCACAGAAATTAGGCTGACTGGCCTATAAGAACCACACATATCAGGAGGTTATCCCTCTTCAGAATAATCAATATATTAGCAGGGCTTAGTGTAGGGGGCAGAAAGCCCTTATTAAAAGAGTCTAAATACATATCTGTGAGGGGACCGACGAGTTCCTGACTGAAAGTTTTGTAAAATTCAGAGCCGAAGCCATCTGGCCCTGGAGCCTTACCTCCCTTAAGAGTACATATGGCTTGTAAGACTTCTTCTTTATTAATTGGCTTGCATAAATCTGCTTTCTGTATCTGAAAGGGATGGTAGTTTTATTTTATTAATACATTTTGTTCTGGTCTCGGAAGAGGCTGTGTATTCAGAGCTATAGAGGTCTTTATAAAACTGTTTCATTACTTCATTTACATCAGAAGAAGTGTGGCGCCTCACTCCATTTCTGTCTATGAGAGAAGGGATAACATTGGGCTCAGTTTTGCCATGAGCAAGGTGAGCTAGTAACCGGCCTGGTTTATTGCCTGATTCAAATAATCTAGGTCTGGCAAAGAAAAACTGTCTCCGCCTTTCTGGTTAGGAGCTGATTCAGGGCTGTGCGAGCTGCATCCAGCTGTTCCGGCAAAGAGTTGTTGTACGATCTCTTGAACTGAGCTTCCAGATTATCTATTGTCTTCTCTAAATCCCATTGTCTTTCAAGGGCATCTTTCCTTTGTGCTGATGTATAAGATATAATAGCCCCACATATATATGCTTTGCCAGCTTCCCACAGAGTAGAAGGACTAATTTCTGGGGTTTTATTCATAGTAATGAACTGCTGCCACTCACTTGTGATATATTCAGTAAAAGAATGGTTAGTTAGTAGGTCAAGTCTCTAGTGTCTGCAGTCTGGATCTCTATAAGGGCACGAGACAGTCACACTGATAGGGGAGTGATCAGAAAGAAACTTGGTACCAAATTGAACAATTCAGTATTCTGTCCAAAACTGACCTTTAAGACAGAAAGTAGTCTATTCTGGAAAAAAACCAGGGGCTTCATGTATCAACGCGGTTCACACAAGAAAACCTTGCGTACGCCAGGATCGGCGCTCACGTTCAGATGTATGAACACAAAAAGTTTGTAGATTCTTGCGCTGTTTCACGCCAACTCCGGAGGTGCCGTAGAAGTTAGCGGAAAGTCGATTCTTGCGTTGACTGCACTTTGGTCCGTTGGCGACAGCAGCTACGCCGGTTCAATGAAATAACGGCCACGCATCGTACAGATGTCTTTTGAAGATCTATTGCTCTCTGTCTCTCTCTTCTCATCAACCACCGTGAAAACTACAAGAAAATAAAACACAAAAGAGAAGAAACCATCGGCCATCTCTCAGTCTTTTAAAGTCCGTCGAGCAAATGTCCAGAGGTAAACAGACCCAAACACTTTAGCACACTAAACGTGATGAAATCCAATGAAATAACTCACACTGTCCATAAAAAATGCACATTATCAAAGGTTACACACAAATAAAGGACAAAACAAAAGTATTACCGTGTGCGCCTCTTGAACCCTGTGTAGAAGAGTGTAAAGTTGTTCTGAATGGCTTTTTCTCTGCCTCCGGGTTGTGTTGACCCATGGCTAAGACCCACAATGCCACAGTCATGCCCTTTACCCACAACTCCGGTCATGTGACCTGTTACATCTCAAATCAAATAAACCTTTACATAAAAAACATGATTAAATTTTTACCAAACATTACCTTTATTGATGTCAACTTTTTTAACGCATTTATTACATTTTTTAATCATTTTAATGACTGCATATACTCAAATCATCAATGAATTTAGAACAGAAATATGTACAATACATATCTTAATGAAACCTGTCTCTCCGTCAGTCACAGTGACACCCTGTGGCGGTGTTTGGTAACTGACATTATTATTTGACAACCGCACATATGTCGGGCACAAAAAAGCCATCAACGCAAACACAAACACCTGCTGGCATTACTGAAGCGGCTATAAAAGAGCCTTCACGATTGTGCTGAATGTGCAACTTCCAACAATGGCAGCACTTGCGCTGTTGGAGGACGTGGCAAACGGTGCAATAGGACGGAGCGTCATTTCAGGGAGCGGGAGGACTCGGTGCACAATTCACATGAGTGGCTGATGAGCCGGTTCCGGCTAGCGTGGGCCATCCTCCTGCAAATTTGTGAGAAGCTGTGATCGGCGCTCCAGAGCAGACTCTGGTGCTGAACTGTGCCAGTGCCGACACTGGTGTTGAGCACTCTCGGCTTCTTGGCCACTGGCTCCTTCCAGCGGGAGATGGCGGACCGTTCCGGGGTGAGCCAGTCGACCCTCAGCCGGGCCACACCCTTGGTGGTGGACCTGATCATCCACCTCTCCCGCAGGAACATTAAATTCCCTTACGGTGCGGTTGAACAGGTCAATATTAAAGCACAGTTTGCAGCAACAGCCGGATTCTCTAATGTCTAATTCTCTAATGACTGCTCTCATGTTGCCATAAAAGCGCCGTCCCATGAGGAACACGCTTACGTCCATCGTACGGGTTTCCACTCCATCAATGTGCGGATCATCGATGCGCAGAGGCTGGAGGGATGGACGCCGATCCCGGCCGGGCAGCCGTCCTCGCACGCCAAATTTCATTTCCACAGTGTGAATGGGTAAGAAGCTGCTACACGATTCATGAAGCCAGATTAATTTATTTTGTCCACGAAACGTTCCAGAACATTTATCAGGTGGTCGAGCCGCTCATTGATCCCCGTTATGTCCTCCTGGGACTGCAGGACCGCCTGTGTGAGGACCCTCTCACTGGGTCCGGGTAGGCTGGAGGACACACCGCCGCTTGTCGGCCTGGTGCTGGGGACGGGGGCCGGGCTGGCCCGAATGCCGCTGGTCCTGGCGTATGACTCTGAGGGGTGCTGCACGTCTGACGGATCAGTTTCTATTAAACATGTTGGTTTATTTAATGTCTGATTCTGTGTCTTTGTTGCCTTCACGTCTGTGGCAAAGCAGGTGGAAATGTAGCTAAGAAATGGAGTTGCCCAAGACCCTCCAGGCTCTCGGAGTCAGCGTGGGTGGGGGTGACAATCCCCCCACAGAGGTGCTGCCCATGACTGCCACCACCCGCTGCTCAAACACCGTCAGGTGCCCCCTCCCTGACCCCCACCTGTCTGGTCGGCACTCCTGCGGAGGGCAGCTGTACGCAGCTTGACCTCCACCTTGAGGTCCTGTTAGTGCCATTTTCCATGTTGAAGTGAAGCCAGTTGATTATTGTAGTTATTCATTTAGTGATTGTGCAGTGTTGAATGTAGTCCTACTTTAGCTTGCATGGTTCAGGAAGTTAGAACTGCAGACCTGCATTAGAAACAGAGAGGAAATCTTTCAGAGCGCCAGCAGAGGTGCAAGCTGATGACGTAGTGATGCTGGCGCAGATTTAAATAACAACATGGAAAGTCCACCAGCTCAGAATCATCCGCCAGGACCAGCGGCATTCGAGCCAGCTCGTCCCCCGGCCCCAGCACCAGGCCGACAAGCAGCGGTGGGTCCTCCAGCCTACCGGGACCCAGCGGCGCATCCTCCAGCCCACACGGACCCAGTGGGAGTGTCCTCACACCGGCGGCCCTGCAGGCGCAGGAGGACATAACGGGGATCAATGAGCAGCTCGACCGCCTGATAAATGTTGGACTTTCTGGTGCGGTGCTAAATTGGCTCACATCTTACTTAGAAGATCGTGACTTCTTTGTCTCGCTTGGGAACTGCGATTCTGAGCGAACAAAGATGACATGTGGGGTCCCGCAAGGCTCTAATCTTGGGCCACTTTTGTTCAACATCTATATGCTCCCACTGGCCCAGGTCATAGAGCACCATAACATCTCCTACCACTCAAAATTAATCACCCCGGAATGGTCCGCCATCTCCTACTGGAAGGCTTTTTTTTGTCCCCGATGTATGTGCGGTTATCAAATAATGTCAGTTACCAAACTTCGCCTTGGGTGTCGCCAACGGACCAAAGTGCAGTTAACGCAAGAATCAGCTTTCCGCCAACTTCTACGGCACCTCCAGAGTTGGCGTGAAACAGCACAAGAACTGATGAACTTTTCGCGTTGATACATCTGAACGTGAGTGCCGATCCTGGTGTATGCAAGTTTTTCTTGTGTGAACCGCGTTGATACATGAGGCCCCAGGACCTGGAAGGTCCTGTCGCATGTGAATCTTGTCGCACTGGTAGGTGATCTCCAGTTTCTCTCGGACAGCAGCAAGGATCCATTGTTTGTCACTGAAATTGTGCACCTTGATGACAACCGGTCGATTGTAATTCTTCTTCGGCGGGCCTAAGGCTCGATTTTAATCGAGCCTTGCTTGGTCTCCAAACCCAGTGTGTCTGGAAGCCAGGTCTCAAAAAACATAACGGCCAGATTCCCCTCTGCACCTTCTTTGAGGCTGATGATACGTATGTTATCTCTGCAGCTCCATTTCTCGCTGTCCTCAGCTCAGTCCGTTCAGATCTTCACTCTCCGTTCAAGTTCAGCAAGCTTATTTTCAGGAGTGGCTGTGCGGTCCTCGCCATCAGAGATGCGATTATCGGTCTCAGTTATATGCTTTGTGTTGTCTTCGCCGCAATTACTTAATTTTGTCCAGGGTGGAGAGCAGCTCGGTGAACTTCTGCTCAATAAGAGCACTAATCAGTTTGAAATTATTATTATTATTATTATCATTATTATAATTCTTGTTACTACTGCTGCTACTATTATTATTATGATTATTATAACTATTGTTATATATTTTATTATATTATATCATATTATATTATATCATCATCATTATTATTGTTATAATAATAACAATTAAGAACAATTAATATTATTATTATTCCTGTCACTATGCACATATACATAACCATCCAGGTACACACAGGCACACGCACATGTATATATGCATATATATATATATATATATATATATATATGTGTGTGTGTGTGTATATATATACTGTATATATATATATATACTGTATATATATATATATATACTGTATATATATATATATATATATACTGTATATATATAGTGTATATATATATACTGTATATATATACACAGTATATATATATATACAGTATATATATACACACACATATATATACAGTATATATATATATATATACAGTATATATATACACACACATATATATACAGTATATATATATATATATATACAGTATATATATACACACACACATATATATATATATATACTGTATATATAGTCTTTGTTTTCTCTTCTTTGCTATTTTTCACTAAGGTTTCATTTATGTCTATTCTATGGTGACAGTGCTGTGAATGAAGGTTGAGGAGAGTGCAATTTCCCTGGCGGAACGTCCAAAAGGGATTAATAAAGTAGTCTGTCTGTCTGTCTAATCTTTTCAGTAACAGTTTTGGAGACCGCATTAGCTATGCTTTCCTCAAACGACATGTTGTCGCTGTCACCTATGCTAGCCACCGTGTTAGCAGCAGACAGTTTTTTTTACTTCAGGATGAGCTCTACGCGAAGCTTCGTGAGGATTCGTATTCCCCTTGGTGTCTGACATGTTCCTTCACTAAAGGAGCCAAAATAATTGAGGTTTAGTCAGTCAAAAATGTAGTTTATCAGCTGGTGGGGTAGGAGGTCGGCAAAAGCAATCCTCTCAGTCCAAATGCATCACATGACCTCACAATTTTATTTTTGGTTGTCCATTAAGTCACTGATTTCACTTCCTGATCTGATAATGTGTTCAGCTCAGTCAGTGTAGGTACAGATAGACTGTTGAATCGTCTGCATAGTGGATGTTTAGGCATTCTTTCAGACAAGTGGAGGGTCATTTGTAAAAATTGTATATAATGATGGCCCGAAGCAGCTTCCCTGAGGCACTCCACCGCTGACCTCACCAACATCAGAGCAGCTACCATTGACATTAAGTCTCTGTTCCCTATTTGTTAAATAACGTTCCATCCATAATAGTGCTGACTGAGAGAAACCATAACATTGTAATTTTTTCATCAACAGTTCCTTATCTGTCATATCAAAAGCTGCCATGAAGTCAAGCAACACCGCTCCTGTTATTTACTTTTGTTCAGGCTCAGCCAGTCATGTGGGTTAGGGCAGTTGCTGTGGAGTGTCCAGCTCTACATGCATGTTGATAATCTGTTGTTAAATTGTTGAAAGAAAAATAGGATTTATTTGCTCAGAAACCACACTCTCCATAATTTTACCCAGTAGTGGTGGTAAACTGACTGGACGACTGTCAGAAGGATTGTTTTGAATTCTTGGGCAGTGTCGTGATTTTTGCTTTCTTCCATTCTTTTGGACATACACACTCAATCAGACTTTGGTTCATGATATGACAAAGAACAGGTGAAATAATATCAGCAACAAATATAAGAAGCTAACCGTCAAGACCGTCAATTCCTGGGAGTTTATCTTTACAATTTCTTAGCATATTTTCTATTTTACTACTGTAAAATTTAAATTGGCAATTTTTACCTACCACAATTTATTTTTAATTAATAAATAAAAAGTTTCATGATTTCTTGTCTGCATATTAGTCGTTAGTTTATCTATTTTATTTGGAAAGTAGTGATTTAGGTGGGTGGCCGCACGGTGGAGCAGTGGTCCTCACTGTGGCCCCCCAGCAAGAAGGTTGTGGGTGGAGCCCCGGCTGAAGCACGGGGTCTTTCTGGGTGGAGAGGCTTCAAATGCAGAAGATGTAACGGTAACCATAACACTTCCACATCTGCAGGCATCAGATCATTCCTAATTTTCATTGGTATACAATCTTGAATAAAAAACGTGACTCCACCCCATGACTATTCCTGTCCCTGCGTACTATGAATGCTAGTCCAATCCTCAAATGTTAAATCGAGATGAGTTTCTGATATCGCTAGAATATGTAAACTGTATGTTTGTAACATTTCATTTATTTCTGTTTATTTGTTTCTCATGCTACAGATATTTATGTGGGCAATCTAAAACTAAAGTTACTGTCCTGTGGCGACCCGACCTGCTTTGGAGCAGTGCGTTTTCTTAACCAAATATGATGACTCACGCATAAACACATAAAACACAAAGATAACCCACAAGCACCTGCATTGACACGATGTATGTCCATATTTGCAAGCTTCGAGCTGAAACTCCAATTTCTACTTCATGAGTGAATTTTTCCTTCCATCTGTAATTTACGCATAGGTCATTTCTACTTTTTCCTTTTTTTTTCAATGATCATCTCCATCCATCCATCCATCCATCTATTGTCTTCCGCTTGTTCCTGTTAAGAGTGGTGGGGGGTGGAGCCTATCCCAGCGGCTACAGCCCTCCCCCTGGACAGGTCGCCAGTCCATAGCAGGGCCAACACAAAGAGATGAACAACCATTCACACTCACATCTACAATTTAGAGTATCAACCAGCCTTATCCCCAATTGCATGTCTTTGGACTGTGGGAGGAAGAAGAAGGAGGAGAACCCACGCAGGCACAGGGAGAACATGCAGACTCACACAGAAAGATCCCATGTCCGAGCTGGGACTCGAGCCCGGAACCTTCTTGCTGTGAGGCGACAATGCTAACCACTGCACCACCATGCCGCTTTCAACGATCATCTCTTTCATTCTAATTAATCTATTAAATTTAAATAGAAACTAAAATAGATAACAAAACTGTTCACTTAGGTCCTCAAACTTAGAGCCTCCTACTTTTACAGACCATTTGTATTCCTTCAGTCACAGAAAAAACAATCCCTAGTGCAGCAATGCGCTCCTCTGCTTTGGTGAGCCTATCGTTACGTTGCGTCACTTCTTTCACCGATGTGATTTGCGGATGGAGTGCATTGATTGCTGCCACTATCTCTCTCTTATGATCTCTTGCATCGAAGTCAGCATTTCACTCTGATTCTCCTTCAAACTGTCATCGAGTGCTGCCATGCTTTCCCGAGGGCACCGCTTTGACACTGGTGTGCCTAACTAGCCAAACGTGTCCTATTTTTTCAAACTTGTTTCATCTCATAGATTAACCAAGGATTCGATCAAATTTCTCAAAAATGTTTGTGGAGCTCAGGTTTTCGTGTGCTCACCTTCAGCTGGACATGACGTTATGGTAATAGAATTCACAGGATTGATTTGTTCACAATAAAGGCTGGTAGGCATGAGAATGAATGTTTGTCCAGGTTGGCCTGCCTCTCCCCGAGTGAGAGCTGGAATGGCCCTGCCCCTAAACCACCAGAGACCTTCAAGAAGCTAATTTGCTGTCTTGCTGAAACCTGATACCGGTGAGCGTGTTGCGTCATTTCCTGCCTGTAATACTGTCGCTGTGTTGTTCACTCTCTCAATCCTCCCTCGGGTGTACTGCTAACTTAATCGCTTTAAGCACCACTGTATACGACGTTTTGGTGTAATACAGAGGTTTCTGTCACTTAACTCTTCAGCAGGACTTTGCTCTGAAATTCCTCGTTCTATTTGTTATATTTGCCACAGGTCCGCTAGCTCACCTTAGCATACTAGCTATGGCCGCTCTCTCTCTTTCCGCCTCTCCCCCCACCTCTCCCTCCCTCTCCTGCTCCATGTGCCAGATGTTTAGTGACTCCTCTGCCTCCTTTAGTGTTAATGGTACGTGTAAAAAGTGTAGTTTGTTTGTAGTCCTGGAGGCGAGGCTTAGTGAGTTAGAGACTCGGCTCCGCACCATGGAAGCTAGCGCTAGTCCTTTACCTTCAGGAGCTTCTAAGTCCACCTTAGCGGGTGCAGAGCCACCTAGCCTAGCCACCGCTAGCAGCTCCCCCGCTGCTCCCGAGCAGCCGGGAACCAGCCAGTCCCGCTGGGTGACATCATGAGGGAAACCTAGACGCAGTAAGCCCGTGTTTGCCCACCAACCCCTTCATGTTTCCAACCGCTTTTCCCCATTCAGCGACACACCCGCTGAGAGTGAAACTCTTCATGTCGGCTCTGTTGCTCGCAGCCCCGCTGTGAAGCTGACATTAGTCATTGGCAGCTCTGTTCTTCGCAACGTGAAGGTGGAGACTCCAGCGAGCATGAAGTGCAGCCCAGGGGCCAGAGCGGGCGACGTTGAGGCTAAAGCTGCTGGCAAAATGTACGGTTAAATACAGTAAGATTGTGATACATGTCGGCGCTAATGACACCGGCTTCGCCAGTCGGAATTAACTGAAGTTAACATGGCTTCGGTGGGCAACTACGCTAAAACAATGTCGGACTCCGTAATTTTCTCTGGCCCGCTGCCCAATTTAGCGAGTGACGACATGTTTAGCCGCATGCGTTCATTCCATCGCTGGATGTCCAGGTGGTGCTGAGGTAACAACGTGGCTCACAGACAATTGGAGCTCCTTCTGGGGAAAGCCTGGTCTGATTGGGAGAGATGGCGTCCATCCTACTTTGGATGGTGCATCTCTCTTATCTAGGAACAGAGGCCAGTTTGTTAGCAATACTAATCCCTGACAAGCACCCAGAGTTCAGACCAGCAGGCAGAGCTGCAGGTTAGCACGCCCTCTGCTGGTTCCTTCGTGTTGTCACCCAGCCAGCCTATAGAAACTGTGTCTGCCCCGAGGCTGTATAAGCCTGCACCCAAATCTGGAGGAGGAACTTATAGCAACTTAGTTAAAATTAAAACCACTGCTCCAGCAAACCAACCCAGTAAAACTATTAAATGTGGTTTGCTAAATATTCGATCTCTCCCATCCAAGTCTCTCCTAGTGAACGATTTAATTACTAATTATCAGATTGGTGTATCAGCACTCACTGAAACCTGGGAGCAGCAAGATGAGTGTGTTAGTTTAAATGAATCTTGCCCTCCTGGTTACATTCACCACCATGTACCTCGCACCACTGGCAGAGGAGGAGGAGCTGCTGCTCATTAACCCTCCACCTAATTGTTCATTAATTCATTTGAGCCTGTCAGCTTCTCCCACCCAGACTGGAAAGCAGAGAAACCACTCTTACTTGCTGGGGTGTACCATCCTCCTGCACCTTATTCTGAGTTCTTAGAAGAACTCCCTGACTTTCTGTCTAACTTGGCATTGAACTCAGACAAAGTCATTCTAGTGGGTGACTTTAACATCCATGTGGACGTCAATGATGATTCTCTGGCCACTGCGTTTAAGTCGCTTCTTGATTCTGTTGGCTTCTGTCAGAGGGTAAACAAACCCACTCCCACTTTTAATCACATCCTTGATTTAGCACTCACTTATGGAATAGAAGCTGACCGCATCACAGTTCTTCCTCAGAACCCCGTCTTGTCTGATCACTCCCTAATTACATTTGAATTTACTTTAACAAATTATATCCTACCTGGGAAAAAGTCCCGCTTCAGTAGAAGTCTATCTGACACTGCTGTTTCTAGATTTAAGGAGCTTATTCCAGCAGAGCTTGCTGCCACATCTTGTAGTGATATAATGGGCAGTTATGCTGATTCCACCCCCACCCAGGTGGACTATCTTGTGGACAGCACTGCAGCAGCACTCCTTGGGACACTTGATGCCATAGCTCCCCTGAAGAAGAAGGTTATCAACCAGAAAAGAATAGTTCCCTGGTACAGCCCAGAGCTGCGTGCCTTGAAACAGAAGACCAGACAACTGGAAAGGAAGACACATTCCAGCCAGCACGAGGAAGTCCACCAAGCCTGGAAGGAGAGTTTATTAATATATAAAAAGAACACTCCGTAATGCCAGAAGCGCTTACTACTCGTCCCTGATAGAAAAGAATAAGAACAACCCCAGGTTCCTCTTCAGCACCGTGGGCAGGCTCACCAAGAACCATAGTGCTGTTGAGTCATGCATCCCCCAACTCTCAGCAGTAACGACATCCTATCTTTCTTTACTGAAAAGATTGTGAACATCAGAACAAAGATTGCCAGTAATGGAGGACAGACTACAGTTCCCATAGAAGCACCTCCCAGACTTGGTGCTCACTTGGACAGCTTCTCCCCATCGACCTGTCAGACTGACTTCTGCAGTCACTTCCTCCAAGTCAGCCACTTGTCTGCTGGATCCCATCCCGACAAGCCTCCTTAAGGACGCCTTCCCTCTAGTCAACACTTCTATATTAAATCAAATTAATCTTTCCTTAGTCACAGGTTATGAGCCACAGGCCTTTAAGGTGGCTGTCATCAACCCTTTACTTAAAAACCTTCTCTTGACCCAGATGTGTTAGCCAACTATAGGCTGATATCCAACCTCCCCTACATCTCCAAGATCCTTGAGAAGGTTGTCCTGGAGCAGCTACATGAACATCTGCACAGCAACGAGCTCTTTGAAGCCTTCCAGTCTGGATTCAGGGACACCATAGCACTGAACCAGCACTGGTCAGAGTCTCTACTGATCTTACAGCTTCAGACACAGGTCTCGTCTCTGTCCTTTTGGACCTCAGTGCTGCATTTGACACCATCGACCACAGCATCCTGCTACAGAGACTAGACCATGAAACTGGGATTAAGGACCTGCCCTAAAATGGTCTAAGTCCTACTTATCTGACAGGTTTCAGTTTGTTAATGTTAATAATGACCATTCAGAGTACAGCAGAGTCATATATGGTGGACCACAGGGTTCAGTTTTAGGACCGATTCTCTTCACTCTTTACATGCTCCCATTAGGTGACATAATCCAGAAGCACTCGATCAACTTCCACTGTTATGCAGACGACACACAACTCTACTGGTTGATGGAGCCAGACGACACAAGCCAGTTCACTAATCTGCTAGACTGCCTGAAAGACATGAAATCCTGGATGTCTTCTAACTTCTTACTGCTAAATTCAGATCAAACTGAGGTCATCATGTTTGGACCTAAACCCCTCAGGGACACCTCTCTAACCAGATCACTACTCTAGATGGCATCACCTTGACCCTGAGGACAACTGCAAGGAACCTTGGAGTCATTTTTGACCAGGACCTTTCCTTCAGCTCCCACATAAAGCATGTGACCAGGACCGCCTTCTTCCACCTGCAGTATCACTAAGATTAGGAACATCCTTTCCCAGAGTGATGCTGAGAAACTGGTGCATGCGTTCATCACTTCTAGGCTGGACCACTGCAACTCTCTCCTGTCAGGATGTCCCAACAACTCTCTAAAGAGTCTCCAGCTGGTCCAGAACGCTGCAGCCAGGGTTCTGACAGGAGTTAGAAGAGAGAACACATCTCTCCACTTTAGCTTCTCTCCTTCCTGTAGGATCTAGAATCCACTTCAAAATCCTTCTGCTGACTCATCAGGCTCTCAATGATGAAGGGTTGGATCCTAGTTGAGTTGCCTCTGTCTTGCTAAACTGGAATCAGCAAAATACTTCCACACACCTGACCAACACATCAACATTGATGATTTTGCTTGGTTGAAGTTTCCAGTATATGTGCAGGTGGAGGAATAAGAGAGGGTGAGTAGCAAAAGGACTAAATATAGTAATTGTTTCACCAAATGAAACAATTACTTTTGGAAGGAGACGTGTGACGTGATGTCAAACCAAAGACCCTGTTAGAAATAAATGAAATATAAAAATAAAAGAAATTAAATATCATGACTCCTGCGTTGGGCTGCACGGTGGTGCAGTGGTTAGCACTGTGGCCTCACCTCGGGCACGGGATCTTTCTGGGTGAGTCTCCATGTTCTCCCTGTTCCTGCTGGGTTCTCTCTGGTACTCCAGCTTCCTCCCACCGTCCAAAGACATCAATTTGGGGACTAGGCTGATTGAATACTCTAAATTGACCGTGGGTATGAATGTGAGTGTGAATGGTTGTTCGTCTCTCTATGTGTTGGTCCTGCGATGGACTGGCGACCTGTCCAGGGTGAACCCCGCCTCTCGCCCGTAGATGCTGGGATAGGCTCAAGCTCCCCGTGACCCTTTCTCATAAGGAATAAGCGGAAGATGACGATGGATGGATGGACTCCTGCGTTTTGGAACAGCCACACGTATGTTATAATTTCTTACAAAATAGAGGGAGGCGTTATCCTTCAGGTGCACCGTTATAATCAGAGTGGTTGCACAATGCAGCGCGGCAGCCAGCTGAGTTCAACGCCAGGAGAGGACGTCTGGTGGCTGCTGCCTTTCTTCTTTTTCTTCTTGAATTCAGCCACACGGTGATGTTCTACTTCACTGGCTTGTCTGTTCAGGTGACACTCATTCTTCTTCTGAAGTTCCACGCGGAACCGCTGAGATGCTGTCAGATGCTCCGGCATGTATGAGGCATCATCACATTGCTGGATCAGCTTCATGAGGTCTGCTGACAGTCTCACTGCTCACACATATTTCCAGCCTCTCATCTGGTTGTCATTTGCCTACAGCGCGCACACTCTCTCTCTCTCTCGCTCTCTCTCTCTCTCTCTCTCTCTCTCTCACACACACACACAAACTCACTCACAGGTGAAGTGCTCCAACCACTGAGTGTGAGCAGTGACATCATTCCTGCAGTAAAAGCAACAGGATGATCATCAACTCCCACCTCCAGCAGAGCTTTGACTGCACCCCGGGGGCAGTGAGGGACATTGAGTCAGAATGGACTGTGTTCAAGGGGCTGTTGTGAGCTGCAGGCTGGGGCCGGTCACGGCGGTAATCCCTGAACCCGCTGGTGGCAGCCGACCAGTACCGGCAGGCCAAGCGGTGTACAGCCATGGCAGTCGCCAAGGCAAAAGAGCTCCAGGGGTGGATGAGATCCTCCCTGGGTATCTCAGGCTCTGGATGTTGTAGGGCTGTCTTGGCTGACACGTCTCTGCAACATCGCGTGGACATCGGGGGCGGTGCCTTTGGAGTGACAGACCAGGGTGGTGGTCCCCATTTTTAAGAAAGGGGACCAGAGGGTGTGTTCCAACTATCGGGGAATCACACTCCTCAGCCTCCCTGGTAAGGTCTACTCCAGGGTACTGGAGAGGAGGGTCAGGGTGACAATTGAACCTCAGATTGAGGAGGAGCAGTGTGGTTTTTGTCACGATCGTAGAACCGTGGATCAGCTCTTCACCCTCACTAGGGTGCTGGGGGGGCATGGGAGTTTGCCCAACCAGTCCACATGTGTTTTGTGGATCTGGAGAAGGCTTATGACTGTGTTCCCAGGAGCACCCTGTGGGGGGTAATCCAGGAGTATGGGGTGGATGGCCCCTTACAAAGGGCCATTCAGTCTTTCTACCAGAGGAGTGAGAGTCTGGTCCGCGTTGCTGGCAGCAAGTCAGACTTGTTCCCAGGAGGGTTGGACTCCACCAAGGCTGCCCTTTGTCACCGGTTCTGTTCATAAATTTTATGGACAGAATTTCTAGGTGCAGCCGGGTGGTGGAGGGGTCGAGTTTGGTGGTGGGAGGATGTGGTCTCTGCTTTTTGGTGATGTGGTCCTCTTAGCTCCATCAGGCCACGACCTCCAGCTCTGGCTGGGACAGTTAGCAGCTGAATGGATGGAATATGAAAATGTCAGAAAACCCAGCATGTGGGCGGAGTAAACCCAGCAGAAGAGGTCATGTGATTTGCTTGGCTCAGTCCAACCAACCCAGCGCTGGACTTATTCATTGATCCTGCTGTTTCATCAGTGTAACATCGATTTATGTCATGTGAACTCAGATCATTATAACACACTAAAACACTTCACAATGCAAACAGCCACTCATGAATATTGATGTGCCCACAGAGAACTTCAACCACAGGGATCATGTTTAATAGGAAGAAGGAAAAATATTCAAGATGCACCAGTGAGACGATCTTGTCACCCATGATCCAACCTGTCCAGGAGACCCCACCTGTCAGTGAGGGCAGGGCACCAACACGGCTCAAGGCTATGAAACGTTACAAAGCCTAGGAATACTCGGGGGGGGGGGGGGCTTACATTTGGAAATTAGATTTATTTGTGTTCCATGTTAAGACAAACTTGTGACCTTGTCAGTCCAACATGTCAGTGCTAGATGCGTTGGTGTGTTGGAAGATGCAACACACCAGCAGCTTCATGTCAACGTTGTTTCATCTCGATCAGGATTTTGTCTCTGATCCAAGATCCATGGACAGTTAAACAACAAAACATTGATCTCATATGAAAACTGTCAAATCTGAGGCTTAAACTGGAAATGTCAGCTATAGATTTGAGCTGTGCAGTGCTGATGGATATTTGACTGCTACAGATGACGTCTTTGTGGTTGCAACTGGAGTGCGACAGGTCACTGCCCCCCTGCAGCTCTGTGCAGAACACACATCTTTCTGGACACTTTGCGACGACGCCGTTCCCAAAGGAAGGTTGCTGCTCTTGTTTTCCTCTTTGACCCTGAACACATCACTCCAAGTTCCTCCAGGAGCAGGTGACAGTGACAGCAGCGCCTCACAAAAGGGAATTCATGAGGAGAAGGTGGAGTATGGCAGTGCATTATCAAATTTTCATCACATATCCTGGGATTAAGAGGAGTGTTTCCTATTACCAGCTGCTTGCTGTCGCTGCCTGAGCGTCTTCACAGTCGCAGGTCTCATCAGAGGAACTGAAGTACCACACTGACTAGGAGGTCATTATTATTTTCAGGGGCTTTTTTCCTTTTTTGCAAAATGCTGATGTATTTAACAAAATTCTGTCTTCTGAAAGGTTGTTTTTGCCTGATGTGTAATTTCTGAAATATCAGGCTGATGCTTCTCTCCATATTTGGTTACACTTAACCTTTGTTAACACCCCCCCCCCAGCCTTTAAATAAGAGAAAGAGAAAAGTTGCCATCTAGATACTCTGTCATTTGACTTAAGGAAGAAAAGAAGCACTAATTTTCGGCAAAAGGCCTTTTTGGTCGAGCACCATCTCTTTCATAAGCACTTGAATTTACCGTGAAGGAGATGTGTGCAGCAGATAAGTTAACATTTATGTACAAGTTGCAGTTATTTCACTGTTAACAAACCATGACATAAGGTGGCATAATGACTCATTAGTGACAGTGGCATAGTGCATCATTGTGACTAGGATGAGCAGATGCAGGGGTCAGCCCTGTGGGTCGCGACCTGTCCAGGCCAAGACTGCGCCTTGTTCCCTGACCACCGCAACGACAAGTGCTATACGCCACGGATTGTTTACTCGTGTACTCACAGTGTCGTTGCGTTTGCCACTGTGATTGAAGAAGAGTCGTCAATACAGACTGTCAGGTCATAAAATTGTGTTTCATTTTGATAATAACAAGGAAGGAGCAGTGCAGCACAGCCTGATAACAATTGGATCAAATTCAAACTTTGAAGATTAGAATCTATCAGTCTGCTTGGCTATGAAATTACTAAAATGATACCGTGAAAGAAGTAAAAAAAATATAATGTTGACTACGCTGGTTTAAAGAAGCTTCCTGTCCATCAGAACACTCAACGTGAACCTGCACCAACCATGAGGTGTCTGGTTTACAGGGTGGCCGGCGTGTGTGAGACAGACAATCGTATCTGGTTTTTAAATATAAGTAGCATGACTGCATCACTCAAATGTAGTTGTGTGACATGCTGTTGAGTAAAAGAGTCTTCAGGCAGCAGGATAGAGGGGGGTAGTGCTGCAGGGTGTCCGCTCCTGTACAGGGCCTGGAGACCCTGCTCCAGGAGCTTTACTTAGACTTGCTTATAACATATATTTTATAAGAATGCTAGTTTGGTTCAGAAATTTCCTGGATAAAAGGCAGATTGTCTTAAGAATCAATCAATAAACCTATGATTGATAAAATAGCATTGGAAAACACTATCAAACATGATCATAATTCACTGCTTATCAACAGTTGAGTAACTAAGCTTAATTATCGATCTGTTATCAATTAGTAATGATTAGTGTCAAGTGCCTCAACCTGTTCTGATATCTGAGAGTCAAACATCATTTACACTCCACACATGGTCACAAACAGCAAACATGTTTCAGCTTTTCAGAAGTAGTGGTGAATTTGATCATTACGAACCTCATTCAGTATTAAAAGTTGGTGGACCATCAGCCAGTCAGGAGGGAGGCTTGGGCTTGCAGGTCTGGGGGCTATGGCCATCACTACCTGATGAAGTCAACTGTACTAAATGAACCGTGAACCATGGATCACCTTTATTTTGGGGATGAGGCTGAAACTGTACTCTACAACAGAAGGATCTTGGATAAGAGCCTGGATTCATCACCTTTCAAGTCATTGTAGCTTCTCTTCCTTCTGATGGCTAACAAGGACCACCACCAACAAATGATCACGAGCGAACACATCTTATTTTGTGTGACCCTCGTGTCACCAGAGGGCTTCTGTCAGTGGAACAGGTCCACTTCCATAGCTACACAGCCCGCTACACTCAGACACATTCAGTCCTCTCAACTTTTACCATTAAGCATTAGCACCACTCATATGAGTGTATTTTAGTTCAGTACAGTTTGGTTCACATGATCCCAGAGAGAATATAGAACCCACTTTCTGTCAAAAGAGAGTGATTTATGACCCTAATTAGTGTATCCGCACCCCTTCCACATTCCAGAGGGGTTGGGGGTGGGACTTCCGGTCTGTGTGTGTGTGTGTGTGTGTGTGTGTGTGTGTGTGTGTGTGTGTGTGTGTGTGCGTGCATCTGACATCATATGTGTGTGTGTGTGTGTGTGTGTGTGTGCGTGTGTGTGCTGACAATGACAGCTTGAATTATACCATAACATTGTCTCAGCCTATAGAATTACAAGGACCTTATGAGGTGGCGTTAGCCGAGATTATGTACTGTCACACGTGGAATAATATTATAAGACACTTACGACGTAATAGACCGTTCGAGACCCCAGCTCCCTCCCATTTATCAGAAAATTCCTACAGGGAATTATGAGAGCGTTGAAGTGGTGCTCAGGGAGATTAATGCTTTATTTAAGTTAACAAAAATTACTATAGTTTTATATTACAGTTCTATAAAGAAAAGAATCACTATAATAGGACCCGATAAATATTCTGTCAGGTTCAAGGCACCACTAGCCTACATGCTAGGATTTGAACCCGGTGAATGGGTGCGAACGGGCGGAAAACCAGTGTGCAAATATCCGTGTGATATTAACGGGGTCAGTATAATTTTGACGTCTATACGAATGTCGTGGAAGCGCAGCATGTCGGAGACGATGTTGTTCCCTTCTAAGAATCGTTAAAAAAGAAGGATCCTACGGGGATCTGATCACTTTCACCTACAATCGCTTCCGCTACGTTCCTGTCAATGAACAGCACATCCAGGATATCCAGATTGAGTTAACAACAGATTTAAACACCCCGGTCCGCTTCACATACGGGAAGACGGTTTGCAAGCTGTATAGAAGAGTATGTTCCATATTTTGGAGTAAGAGT
Organism: Aulostomus chinensis; assembly: GCF_037954235.1. Classification (NCBI taxonomy): domain Eukaryota; kingdom Metazoa; phylum Chordata; class Actinopteri; order Syngnathiformes; family Aulostomidae; genus Aulostomus; species Aulostomus chinensis. The sequence continues at coordinate 573,620 of NC_141336.1, read as the reverse complement.
TTTACGAAGAACGACTTTCCACTCCCACTTGCCCCCACAAGGAGTGCTGTGAACGGGAGTTGGAAGCTGGGATCAAAACACACTTCGTCCACGTTCCACCCCCAATGTTTTCTGTAAAAATGACTGTTTAGACAAGTGTGAAGATAGATTTTATTGACGTTGAACCCTTAATGAAAAGGATGATGGAAGATGAAGAATAAAGAAGCATTTATTGATATATCATATATGAATTATTAATAAATAATACACAATACAAAATTCAATTCAATTCCAAAATTCTTGTATTGCAAAGTCAACAGCTCATCAATGATTCAGTCCATCTGTACGGACAGAAATGCAGCGTATTTCACCCTTCTGCTAATAACCAAACGGTAACGTCCTGCCATCTGCAAGGAGACGCCTCTTATCAAAGACACTGCAAAGTTGATCACATGGCGTTTGTGAGCTCAAACCTCTTCATATTGCGTGTAATTTTATTGTATTCTGCTGGGATTTTGCGTTCTTTGTCAGGGTCTTGGAGATATCCCTCCACCAGGTCTGTGAGAGTGTCAAAGTTAATTTTACGCGTGTTCTCAAAATTCTGCATAATTCCTTTGGCACGTAACGTCACCTTACCGCGGTGTGTCAGATAGGCGTATGATTTCGGACCAGCAGCTGACCAGTTACAAATATAATCACCGTGGTCTAATTCCGACGTCAGATCCCCCAGGTAATTACTGAGAGGAGGGTTATATCGATCACCGGGGCTGGAGGTGTACACGACAGAATCGGTATCGCAGTACAGAACACGTCCTTGGAGCAAATCTAATTGCTTATATAGTTCGAGACGTGCGTAAGACTTTGTGAACGCGGGTAGAAAAATATTTGCGTTGCCGGGGGGTAGGACGCACTTCGAACTATACCGCCATTGAACGAGTGCAGCATCGTCATTTATGAAGTGAAACTGAGAAACGTCGTACTTGCTCGAAAAGAGAAATTCAAAGAACGTTCAGGGGTGCTCACCAGGCTGGTTGAGAGCTGGTTCGATCTCTGCGCCAGTTTTCCCCAGAGAGAATTTAGCAGAAGCTTAGCAATCTGTCTTTTTGCCGGATCGTAGACGATTTTCTGAGGGTCAAGTTTGATTCCCTGCTTCTCTTTATAATCTTCCATGGAAGCGCGTTCACCTGCAGGGTCTCTGACTCCTGAAGGGTAGCCTGACGCCTCTTGCTTCTTTTTAAGGAAAGTGTAGATGTATTCTTTAAACAGCTCGTCTGATTTCTCTTCAAAGTGCCACACCTCATAAACTTCAGCCAGGATATATCCTTTCCTCAATGCTTCAATTAGCTTGACCGTTACCCAGACCCCCTGAAGCGCCCTCTCTTCGACACTGTGTGCACAAGCAGTAGCCTGATTGTTCATGAACGACAGAGTGTGAAAATCAGTTTCCCTTTGTCATTTCTCATCGGCAGTACAGGGAAAAACAGTTTCTGTGGAGGATGAACCTTAGCATGAATCAGCCCGAAATAGTTTTCAACGTCATCAAAATCCTTTCTAATTATTTTCGAGGGGATAGTGGAAATGTGCATTTACAAAAGGATACAAGGAGGTGAAGTCAACGTAATTAATACGCTCCTCAGCTGCGGCGACGTGACGCAGACAGATGGCAGATGTGCGCCCGCCGTATAAGGGTCTAACGGGAGTGGTTCTTGAAACCTCTCTAGGAGACTTTTAACAGCTGGATTCGCTTTTTTCAAAAAATTCCAATCATGTTCCCACTTGACCACTACGGTTTGCACCTTGTAATCCGTTTTTAAGCGCTCTATCCTTTTCATGGTGTCAGAGTGCAGCTCGCTGAAACACACGCCTGACAGAGGAGATTCTTCGTGGGGGTTGAAACACACGGGACATCCGTGAAAATAGCAGCCTAGAAATTCAAAGACAATTTTCTGTCCATCTACGTCGGCACATCCATCAACAGAATAGCGGCCAAATTTCACCTCCCCGTCATTCAAAGCATGTCTTATTGAAATCCTGCGTGAGAAGGCTTCAAACTCCAGCGACTGTGTAGAGGCGTGTGAGAAAGCCTTGTGCTCGGTTTGGTTATTGTTTGGACAGGGGATTGCAATGGTTTGGGGTTTTAGGAAACGGCTTAGGAAAACTGCTAGCACTGCTGATGCAATTGTCACGCTATCAAACGGGTCACAGCCGGTTGTCTTTACAAATTCATCGCGGAAGTTGATTGCACCCTCAGCTAAGATTGGGACATCATTTTCACAATAAGCCACTAACTCCTGGTCGTAGTCGAATTCCAGATCTTTTACTGAGTGATACCAGTTAAAAAAATCCTGTCTGTTTGGGCGTCATCTCATTCGCCCCAAACATTGCTGGCGAGGGATGGGGACCTTTATACCCGTTTCTTGAGACGTCTGTGAACTTGTGCGGAAAGTAGCCTCTTTTAAGCTCTGTTTTACACCCTAATGCTGTAGGAAATTCTCGGAGCGTGATGGGGATGAAGGGGAATTGTCGATGAACTGAAGCTGATAGCCATTATCAGTGATCACAATTATTTTGCTCCCCTGAGCTTTGACAAAAGGAGACAATCGTTGAGTCACATAAGCGTTCAAAATGATATGATGATCAAAGCCTTTCCCGTAGTGTGAAATTAAAGTTGTATGTTTGTGTTGTTTTTGTCGGTAATGGAGAAGGAAACTTCCAGCGCAGTGAGGTCCTTCCCAGATCTCTCACTCCCCATTCAGTGCCTGAGCGACTACGAGCACAGGGATGTGAGATCCTGTGCTCTGGCTGGTCTCAAAATCAAAGAATACCATTTTTTTTATTGATGTCTTCTTCGTCCCGTTGTTTTTTTAGGTTGATGTAACGAAGATGTTTGGCGTCATTTCCTGTGCTTGATTCAGAGCTCTGGACCGAGGGGGCGTGCTCTAACATGTTCTCGGGTGGCGATGTTGTTTTAGGTTGTTTACAAATCCCACAGAGCCTGAAGGCGCAGCGATGCTTTTTTTTAGGGTCTTTGATGGACGTGTAGTAAGTCAATTTACATCGAGGAAATTTTTTATTGATCTGACAATTCCTGACCATCTTTCTGAGCCTCGGATGTCGTCTTAATTTTCTATGTCGTTTTTTATCCCGTAAAAATGATTATTGAGTAGAAGGAGGTAGCGCGTTGTCTCTTGAGGAGGCGTTCCTGTTTGAAATGTCAGCAGTTTTTTAGTTTCTATGTGGGAGGAGCGATAGAAGATGACTATTTTTGACCTTAAAAGCTCTTCAGATTTGCAAACGTCTTCAAATGTGGCGGCTGTGTCAACACTTAAACCAACTCTGGTGTGAATGTCACAGCCTGCACTCAGGGCGTCTGCAACTGTTAAATCAGGGTTGGTCAGTAACGCTAAACTTACACTCAGACATGTTTGATCGGTGGTAGGGACGACAAATAGATGTCTGCCTTTTCCTTATAATTTCATCCTCAAAAAGCGTTTCAACTCGTCTCGGACTCCCCCGCCCTGAGGTCTTACCACATTCACGATAAGCTCCAGCGTCCCATCGCTGAATACAGACATGTTACTTTGGACTAATCAGTCTAAGAGTTGCTGGAATTCAGACACAGCGCCGACTCCATAGCGCACGGTCATTGAGACATCGTCCTGGAGTCGACCGGCCCGTAGATTGACCTGGATGAGATCATTGCGCCGTGCGTTTGCTCTCCGAAGAAGCCTTGATAGCCGGTCCTCAAAACCATTTGTGACATTAAGATAAAACTCGCGAAAATTTGGAATATCGGATGGCGGAGGAAGCGGAGGAATGTGCCAAGCTCAACATTATTAAATCTTGCACGCTCTATGATCTGCACCCCGTCATCATCATCATCATCATCATCATCATCGTCATCATCATCACGCCCTGCTGCCGCTGCTGTGTCCATGTCCATACTGTCCATAGACGCTGATTGATTATTATCATTGTCATTCGTCCGAAGGCTGTGATCATCACTCTGTTCATGCTCATCGACCCCTCCCACCTCCTCCCTCCCCCTGTAGGTCTCTCTTGACCTGATCAAGGGCTTCGCTTCGGACTCCACGGTTCATCCACTTCATTGACACTCATAGCTTCGCCGCACTGACTGTCTGACGGGGTCCACACTTCATACTGGAGACTAAGCCTGCCGGTAGACGTCACGTCATCTTCATCCGTGCTTGAAGGATGTCTGTACCCGTCAAGAATATTGAGGAACGACCCTTCAGATGGAAGGAAAACTCCATCTCCCGTTTCTACAGTTTCCTGCTGACCCTGAGATCCTGTAGGGGAGAGGGAAGGTTGACTCTCGGCTCCAACCACTCTGTCGGTGTTCAACTCTGATACAAAGTGAAGTAGATGTCGCGGCAGTGGAGTGTCTCGTTCTGAGTCACACATTTTGGACAATTGGTCAAATGATAATCTTCAGACAGAGGTCGACTGCGCCGATGGCGGTGATGTTTCCCTCGTTGTTGTCCCCATGGCCTGTGCTGGTAGCCTACTTTGACCCGCTCGAGCCCACGTCTGCAGGAGCGTGAGTGAGAAGTGAGATCATCTACACCTTCCTCTGCAAATATAGTGCAACGGGTTCAACACCGCGTTCGCAGAGAGAACCACACACACACACACACACACACACACACTGAGGCCCCGAGACGACCCCTGAACTGATACCTCCATAAACAACGTGTGACACACACAAGAGTCTGAAACAGTATAAAAGGGCAAAAGGTCAACGTATTTTCTTCGAGTACTGACAACTTACAAGCGAACATCCAGTCATCTGATTTCAACATGATGTCTCTCTCACTCTCACACACACACACACACACACACACACACACACACACACACACACAAGCTAATTAGGGTCATAAATCACTCTCTTTTGACAGAAAGTGGGTTCTATATTCTCTTCCCAGTTACTGGATGGCTGGTGTTAGCGCCTAACTCAGAGCTGCTGGGCTACGAATGTTAACGTTCAATGCTACGTCATAAAAGATGGGCTTAACTCAGCACCTGCATGGGTAGAATGTGGCCCAAGTGGGACCCATCCAGCTCCCTTTACAGACCAAAAGTCACAAACTCCAGGAGCAGCAGTTTTGAAAAGCAGCAAACAGACCAAGAGAAGAGAGGGAGGCATTTAATGACTATGACCCTGCCAAGGAGGTCATGTGTTTGGCTGCAGGATGATGCTAAAACTATGAGGCCAAGTTACTTGGCGGAGGGTTGTAGTCTGGTTTGAGGAAAAATCCATTTTGGGGCAGATCAATTTATCAAAGCAAAAAAATGTCTACCTTTCTTCATTTTTGCAGAGTTCACCCTGGTGGCGGTGGTCTCCCCAATTCCCTCTAGTTTCCTTTATTTAACTTTAGTCTGGCTGACTGAACATTCACATTGCTGCAATAGTGTAACAAAATCAGAAATGGAATGAACAGATCAAGCCAAAAGTCTTGATGCTGAACTTGAAGTTAATGGATTGTTACAGGTTCAGTTCAGAGTCAATCCAGGAGCAAGACTGGTCTAAATAGTCCTACGAGTGTCCCGCTTTGAGACAGGGTTCAGTCTCTCTGGCCTCAGTCCTGATTCTGGAGTGAGTTTCAGCAGTAGACAGACCAGTAGATGAGGTTGAAGAAAATGTATGAGCCAGGAAAGAACATCCGAGAGTACTTGTCAATGGCATGTGTGTTCTGGATAATGTTAAGGGCACGCAGGCTCTTCTTCTTCTTGGTGGTGGTGGACTCGCTGCTGACAGACAAATGAACCACCATATGTTCAGGTTTCTCAGGGACCTCATGCATTTCCTCTTGCTCTTCCTCAGGCACCATGGGCTCCTCAGTGTAGCCAGCCAGGCTGTTGGTGTCCGCCTCACTGTAGGTGCCATCCAACATGGCCATAGTTCTGGTCTGGGAAATACCACAGGTGCAGGGCAATGACTGGCAGAGAAACAAAGAGCAGAGACATGAATACTAAAGAAAGTCTGAAGGAACTCAACAAGCCTTCGACACTCCCCCCTCCAGAGACAAGGAGCTCCAGCTTTTCTCTTCTCGAGCTGCTCATGAAGACACCCTTAGTAAGGGAACAAAATTTCACTTTGATTCTCTCAAGCTAAATAAAAGGATCGGAAGTTACAGAATAAGTCAAGTCAGGTTTATTAGTGTGTCACCAAACCCCAACCAAAGTTCTGTCCTGACTCTGTCCAAGTAGAGCAGGTCCAGCACCTCCCTCCTTCAATGAACCTCCACCCAACAATTCTCCATCAGCAGCACATCCTGCAACAGCAGCCACCAGAACCTTCCTTTACCAGCAGGAAGGTGGAGCAGATCCAGGATCAGTGGGGACGGAGAGAGAGCAGGAGAGCAGGACAGAGACAAAGACAGAGAATGGAGGAGGACAGAGAGACAGAAGGAAAGAGAGGGACAGAGATGAAGAGGGAGAGAAAGGAGGAGAGAGTGATGGACAGAGACAAAGACAGAGAATGGAGGAAGACAGAGAGACAGGAGGGGAGAGAGGGACAGAGATAAAGAGGGAAAGAAAGGAGAAGAGACTGATGGACAGAGACAAAGACAGAGAATGGAGGAAGACAGAGAGACAGAAGGAGAGAGAGGGACAGAGATGAAGAGGGAGAGAAAGGAGGAGAGACTGATGGACAGAGACAAAGACAGAGAATGGAGGAAGACAGAGAGACAGAAGGAAAGAGGGACAGAGATAAAGAGAGAGAGAAAGGAGGAGAGACTGATGGACGGAGACAAAGACAGAATGGAGGAAGACAGAGAGACAGAAGGAGGGAGAGAGGGACAGAGATAACGAGGGAGAGAAAGGAGGAGAGACTGATAGAGACAAAGACAGAGAATGGAGAAAGACAGAGGGACAGAAGGAAAGAGAGGGACAGAGATAAAGAGAGAAAGAAAGGAGGAGAGACTGATGGACGGACGGGGACGTGAGCAAGTGGAGCTACGGGTGGCAGCTGGAGCCTCTTCAGGTCTGGAGCCTCCTCTGGTTCTGGACCAGCTGGAGAGTCTTTAAGAAAGGCTAACAAGGGGAGAGAGTCTTGGAGCAGCTTAGTTGGGATGGGGTCTAGGAGACAGGTGGAGGTTTAGAGGAGGACATTTTTGTACTGAGCTCATGAAGGCTGATGGGAGAAAAACTATCCAACTGTGTGTGTGGTCCCCCAGCTGCCTCTAAGGTTCTTGGTTCTAGGAGCCATGTTGTCAGCTGATGGCAGCAGGAGAGGAAGTTTCTCTCTAGTCAGGAGAATTTTGTCATTAAAGAAGTCCATGAACTCTTTGCTGCCCAGGGAAACAGGACTACTTGGTTCAGTAGAGCTGTGGCTCTCTGTCAGTCTGGCTCCAGGACTGAAGAGGAACCTGGGTTGTTCTTGTGTTCCTCTATTAGTGCTGAGTAGTTGGCTGCTCTGGTTCTACCAAGGGCTTTCTTCTAGGTTCTAAGGCCATCGTACCAGACTACATGTGACTCCTCCAGTTTGGAGCAGCGCCATCTTCTCTCCAGTTTCTGGTTTCTTGTTGAAGCTGTCAGGTTCCAGAACCGTACCAAGGTGCTTGTTTCCTTGGATTCATAGTTTCATTTAAGGACTGGAACCTGTCATTGGCATTAAAGGAACCACACTAAATTGGTTTTAGTCATATTTACTAGGTCCATCGCAGTTGGTACTCGTTAATGATGGTTCCTCTGAAACCATTACAGTCAGTTCTGGTGTTCAATGATCAGGAAAACCTCCATGTTGTTGTTGTGTAACCAACTGTACCACTCTCTGCTCCCTTAAATTCCCCCCACAAAGATAAATAATGTTTTCTGAATCTGAATAGTAATGTGTTTAGTAATAAATCCCAAACCAGAAGAAGTTTCCATTCATCTGAAAGCCTGATTCTCAGTTTGTCTCCTCCAGCCTGGAAACTCTCCAGCCTCTCTGATTGATGATTGAGGACCGTCCTCCTGGTCCTGACTCTGGATTCTGATCTGAATTCTCAGAGTTTCTATCAGTTTAGTTCTAAATCAGATCAAGTCATGATTGGAGGAGACTTCAGTATTCATGAGGATGTTGATAACCACAGTCTGGTACTGCATTTCTCTCTCTCCTAGACTCAACTGGTGTCCATCAGTCTGTCCATGAACCCCCTCACTGTCACAACCACACCTCCACCTCCTCCTAACATGTGGAACTGAAGCTGAACATCTGGTTGTGTTTCCACAGAACGCTTTTATCAGACCACCAATCAATCACTTTGGAATTTGGACTGATCAACTACACTCCACTCAGGAAAACTGTAGTTTCCAGATGTTTGTCTGATCAGGCCACAGCGGGATTTAAGGAAGTGGTTCCATTGGTGCTAAATTTAGTGTCATGTCCCACTGTAACAGAGGGCGCTGTTGTCCACCCTCGTCCCTCCCAAACTGATCATTTTATCCATAGAGCAGCAGCACTTTAGCAACAACTCTGGACTCTACTGGCCCACTAAAACAGAAAACTATGAATCCAAGGAAACAAGCACCTTGGTACGGTTCTGGAACCTGACAGAGTCAACAAGAAACCGGAAACCACACTAAACTGGTTCAGGTCATATTTACTAGGTCATCTCAGTTGGTACTAGTTAATGATGGTTCCTCTGAGACACTACAGTCAGCTCTGGTGTTCCACAAGGGTCTGTGCTTGGACCAGTCCTCTTCACCCTGTACCTGCTTCCTCTAGGTCACATGATCAGGAAACACTCCATTAATGTTCACTGCTATGCAGACGACACTCAGCTGAACTCATCAATGATCCACATGGAACAAACCAGCTGACTGAACTGGAGGCCTGTCTGAAGGACAGGAAACATGGAGGACCATCATTTCCTTTATTAAACTCTGATCAAACTGAAGTTCTTGTGCTGGTCCCAAACACCTGAGGACCACCTGATCTGATGAGACAGGTACCCTGGATGGCACCACCCTGGCCCCCAGCACCACCGTAAGGAACCTAGGAGTTCTCTTTGACCAGGACCCTTTAACTCCCCCATTCAACAAATCTCCAGGACGCCTTCTTCCATCTACGTAACATCGCTAAGATCAGACACATCCTGGCTCAAGAAGATGCAGAAAAACTAGTCCCTGCTTTTGTCACTTCCAGGCTGGATCACTGCAACTCCCTCCTCCCAGGCTGGACTAACAGGTCCCTAAAGACTCTCCAGCTGGTCCAGAACACTGCTGCCCCCCTGACTAGAACTGGTAGCAGAGACCAGGTCTCTCCTGGACTGCTTCTCTGCATGGCTCCCTGTCAGATTCAGAACAGAATTTAAAATTCTTCTTCTACCATCAAAGTCCTCAACAATCAGGCTCCTTCATCCCTGACGGAGCTCCTAGTCCCCTATGATCCAGCTAGAACCCTTCACTCCCAGGGTGCAGGGTTCCTGCTGGTTCCTAGAGTTCTAACAGTAGAATGGAGCCAGAGCCTTCAGCTATCAGGCTCCGCTCCTGTGGAACCGTCTCCCAGTTTCAGTCCAGGACCCAGACCCCCTCTCTAGGTTGAAGAGCAGACTTAAGACCTTCTTGTTGATCAGGCTTATAGTCAGGACTGCTTAGGCTGGCCCTTAGATCTGCTGATATAGGCTCAGACTGCTGGGATCTCCCATGATGCACTGGGCTTCTCTCTCCTCCTCCTGTCCTCAGACATGTTCCTAACTCCTCTTCTTCTCCCCTCATCCCAGATCCTGGTGCTGCTGGAGGAGGCTCCAGACCTGAAGAGGCTCCAGCTGCCACCTGTAGCTCCACCTGCTCACATCCCTGTCTGTCCATCAGTCTCCCCTCCTTTCTCTCCCTCTTTATCTCTGTCCCTCTCTTTCCTTCTGTCTCTGTCTTCCTCCATTCTCTGTCTTTGTCTCTGTCCATCAGTCTCTCCCCCTTTCTCTCCCTCTTCATCTCTGTCCTTCTCTCTCCTTCTGTCTCTCTGTCTTCCTCCATTCTCTGTCTTTGTCTCTGTCCATCAGTCTCTCCCCCTTTCTCTCCCTCTTCATCTCTGTCCTTCTCTCTCCTTCTGTCTCTCTGTCTTCCTCCATTCTCTGTCTTTGTCTCTGTCCATCACTCTCTCCTCCTTTCTCTCTCTCTTTATCTCTGTCCCTCTCTTTCCTTCTGTCTCTCTGTCTTCCTCCATTCTCTGTCTTTGTCTCTGTCCTGCTCTCTCTCCGTCCCCACTGATCCTGGATCTGCTCCACCTTCCTGCTGGTAAAGGAAGGTTCTGGTGGCTGCTGTTGCAGGATGTGCTGCTGATGGAGAATTGTTGGGTGGAGGTTCACTGAAGGAGGGAGGTGCTGGACCTGCTCTACTTGGACAGAGTCAGGACAGAACTTTGGTTGGGGTTTGGTGCTGTAGAAATAAAACTGACCTGACTTGAATTTTTGACTCAAAGTGAGTGTCTGAACAGCGACAGAACCATGAGTGTTCTGTCAGCACCAAATGCCATGAGGTCCTCACCTGGGATCGAGCCCGCTCTCTCATCTTGCGCTCCCGACGATCCTGGACTGTGGACAGGTAGTTGACAGCAGCATACTCCAACACAGACAGGAAGACAAAGACGAAGCTGACCCAGAGGTAAATGTCCACTGCCTTGATGTAGGAGACCCGGGGCATAGAGGCATTGACTCCCGTGATAATCGTGGACATGGTCAGCACGGTGGTGATGCCTGGACACAACACACAGTGTTCATTCACCACAGGGTCCCTGCTTATAAAAATCAACCCAGTCATAACTGGACCCAGTGGACTTGGGCCAGGAGCCTGACTAGGACTGACCCCCCCCCCCCCCCCTTACATAAATGAAGCACAATGTTCTCAATACAGATGCTGCCGTCTTGCACTAGTGATGTCATTGGAAAGGTGACTGTTTAGTGCAAACACTAATTATTTAAAGTTGCTATTATATCACCTCTCGACTTCCTCATTTTAAAGAGAAGTGTATGAATGTTTCTGTGGCTACTGCAACATCTCTCCATCATGATGTCACATCCCCTTCTTCAATTATGAACACTGTTCATTTGATGTTTTTGTTTGTGTCAAGTGTCTTTCGCCGACATGGAAGAGTGGGATAGCATGAACCCACTCACACAGACACATATTCCCATCTGCTGTCACTGGTTCAGTCCGGTAAAGCGTCTTGCTCTTAGCTAAAGATCACTTCACTTTTCCCACCCTGATTTATCCTGCCCGTCCAAGGACTGAACCTTACTTATCTCACCTTTGGACCACCAGCCCACTGAGGATGACCTGTAGTGCCACCAGTCTACAATCTATGACCAGGCCACCAATGGGGCCTCCTGTTAGTGCAACAATGTGATCGGCTCATACATTTTCATGACTAGGCAGAGGATTGGCTCTCTGGGGAGAGGTGGAATGTGTGTCATACAACTGTCATCTCTGGGATTATTTACTTCTCTCTCCATGACTCCAAAAATGTCTCTGTTTATATGATCTGATCATGTGATACTTGTCTTTTTCTGACCATATACCAGGATCGTTCCCTGAAGTGACCGCCTGTTGTAACCCTTGATTGCACAATAAATAGGTTGGGACGGGGGCCTTGGGGGCATTTTCTTTACCTGTGACATTGGAGTTGGGCAGAGCCCCATCCCTTTGGTGCCCACCCCTCAGAGCCCTACCCCCTCAGGTGACTATCAACAGGCCCCCGGAGACAACTCGGTTAAAGCCAATGTGAACTTGATCTTCTTTAAATCAACAATGTCAATTTTGGGCCACTAATCATAGACTGTGTCGCTTCTCAAGAGACAGTTTTCAGACACATCAGGACAAAATGGACTTTGTTCAGGTATGACTCAACCTCCCATCTCTGGACCGTTAGTCTGGTTTCACCAAATCATGCATTCACATGATGCAGCTACACATGACTGCAACACTTCAGCATCAGAGCAGCCTGTCCCCGGTGTCCAGGAACAGTCTGGCTCCATCAACAGCTGGCTGGACTGAACTCATGACCTGCTGACCTTGGCAGAGACAGCCAAGAACACCGGGATGAAAAATACAACTGCTTTCTCCAGGCCCCCAGTGCTGTAAGTTTGTTATGTGTGTGTGTGTGTGTGTGTGTGTGTGTGTGTGTGTGTGTGTGTGTGTGTGTGTGTGTTTGAGTGTGTCTCATGTTTAGAGATTTGCTCAGAGCAAAGTCACTTCTCAAATCAACAAATACAAGAATTGGGTCACAAAATACCTCAGAGGAGACCACCAGCAGTTTCTGGGCAGTAACAGCAGCTCTGCATTAAAGCGCACTCACACACACACACACACACACACACACACACACACACACACACACACACACACACACACAAACACACACACACACCATCAGTGTGTGTTTCTCTGACGAGAGGATTCAAGGTGGAGCCACCTATGACCCCGTACTACAGGAGCAAAGTACTACTATGTGGAGTAGTACTATATAGTAAGAAGTATGATGCCCAAGTACACTGCAGTACTCTGACAGCAACAGGAGAATATTTCTGGCTTAAGTACCACTTTCCTCCCAACATTCCGACAACACAGCAAGCTACAACTAGATACTCTCTTCACATGTGATGCTTGATGCTGCTGCAATGCAACAGTTAAAGAAACATGATGGCGAAGTCATAATACACATATTGTCCATCATTTCAAGTGCCAGACAAGAAGGTAGAGACCTTCCCTCCCACCAACATCTAGTTAGCTCAGCAGCCATGGACGCTAGTGTGGGATTGGCAGCAGAGGAAGATGACTCAGACTTTTCTCTTTGCCTGCAGTAATGGAGGCAGAGAGTCAGACACATACCGGGACAGCTTTTCTGGTGGGGCGCAGTGATGACATCCCTAAAACTTAGTTTGTTGGTGATTACATAAACGACTGCTGCAACTAATCATGGCTGACTTGTGTAGCACTCACAGCACGTAAGGGGTGAAAAAAAATGTCACAGTTAAGTGGGTATCAGGTACGGAGCATTGCTCCACTGTGTTTTTTTTAAATGTCTTTGGGATCCAAACCATTATCCGATTCATCATGTCGAACTACTGGTCCCCAGCTTCCTGCACCAGTTTGTCCCAGTTCATCCCCCTCTCCTTTTCTTCGTTTTTACAATGTTTTAGCTGTTTGTCTTCAAATTGATGACAACGATGACAGTGTAGCATTGGTGTTTACACCACCTCTGGCATGGCCCCCATACATGGACCAGTACCACAGCTGTATGTTCATGAGGTGACAACTCACTGCACTTCAGTCGCATCTCCTTTCAATTCATGTCAATCAAGTAAATGAACCTCCACCCAACAATTCTCCTTGAACAAGTACATCGGAGACAGCAGAGAAGACAACCTTCGTGGGACATGAACAAGGGTGGAGGTGCTGGAACCAGCAGTCTCAGCTGTCACAGGATCCCTCATTGGTGTTTGTGCATGTAAGGAAGTAGCATGAAGTTGTATGAAATGACGTAGAATGTAATCGTATGAAGTTACATGAAGTAGAATGAAGTGACATGAAGTAGTATGAATTAGCATGAAGTAGTATGAAATGAAGTAGCTTGAAGCAACATGAAGTAGCAAGAAGTAGTGGACTGGCAGCATTGACACGTGAGTGTGTTCATTGATTAATCTGTGTTTGGTGTGTGTTTAACAAGTGTGACTTTTACCCAGGGACACTCTGGCGGGCACAGCCCGGCGGTCAATCCAGAAGGACACCCAGGACAGCATCACCATCAGAGTGGCAGGGAAGTAGGTCTGCAGCAGGAAGAAGAAGATGTGTCGTCTCAGTGTGAAGTTGATGTAGAGACGATTGTACCAGCCTGCGAAGACAAGGAGAGCAGCTGAGGTGGGAGGGTGACCCTGGGCCGGTGCATCCAGCTGCCACACACGGCAATGGAACTTTTTTAGAAATTTGCTTAACCTGATTCTTCTATGAGGCTGATGTGAAATCGAACAATCATGTTTGTTCTTCAGAGGAACAATGCGGACAGTCACTGAGGGATGGAGCACATGAGTTCGCTGGTGTACCTGTGCTGCTGTAGAAGGCCAAGCGGGACGTGGTGTGGAACTTCTGGATGAGGAACTGAGATAAGGAAATGCGGTCATCGGTGCTGAGGGACTCATCGCCACTCTTCCAGTACAGCATCAGGTCTTCATCAGTGTAGGCATCTGCAAAACATCACAGAGTCCACTTCCTGATCTGGACCATGACCTGCAGGACCCTACCAAGGAGGGAACCAGAGAAACCACTATAGTTGAGGGCAGATTCCTGTGACACAGCAAGGCCTCATTTGAGGGTGCGGAGGGGGTGTTGGATATGATGGTCATAGACAGGGTAAAGTCTGAGATACTGGATCACTCCAATCCATTCCACCTTCACCGGGCACACAGGTTCCGTCTGTTAGTTTTGGTATTTTGTTACATTATTTTTTCTTTCATAAATTAACTGATATTCATGCATTATTACCGTATTGGCCCGAATATAAGACGGTGTTTTTTGCATTGAAATAAGACTGAAAAAGTGGGGGTCGTCTTATATTCGGGGTCTAGACATAATACCCATTCACGACGCTAGATGGGGCCAGATATCATTGAAGCGAATGCTGAACTTGACTCCCCAGGCCAAAGCGAACCCCTGTCACAAAGAATAAAAATAAAAATAGTGGTAGCACGAAGAAGAAAAATAAAAAATAGCGGTAAGAAAGAAAAGAGAAGAAAATAATAGAAGAGATAACAGAACATGGAGAAACGTAGCGACAATCTGGAGAAAAGTGGGTCGAAGATCGGCCAGGTTAACCGGCAGCTGAGGAGAAGTTATGATGTAAACTTCAAGATGATGGTGATAAATGAGGCAGTCTTCAAACAATTGCAAAGCGGCTGTGAAATATGGTGTCACAGAGTGTAATGTACGGAGATGGAGAGCTCAAAAAGATCACCTAAAAAATGCTCACAGTCAGAGAAAAGCTTTCCGTGGTCCTCAGAGCGGCCGCTTCCAAGAACTTGACAGGAGGGTGTGCGCGTACGTGGACGAGAAACGAAAGGACGGGATGCCCATCAGCAGAGCTGCCATTCAGCTCAAGGCCGTGGAAATAGCCAAAGAGCTAAACATACCCACCGCTGACTTCAAAGCAAGCCTCGGCTGGTGTAAAAGAATGATGCGGCGTAACGGACTAACGCTGCGACGCAGAACAAGTCTAGCCCAGCGCCTGCCCTCTGACTTTGGAGAGAAGCTGTTGTCTTTTCAGCGCTATGTAATCAACTTAAGGAAAAAGCACTCTTACCCACTGGATCAGATTGGCAATGCTGATCAGACACCTGTGTTTTTTGACATGCCAACACCTGTCACTGTACACAGTGAGTCTTGAGTCTTGAAAAAGAGGGGGTCGTCTTATAATCAGGGCCGTCTTATATTCGGGCCAATACGGTATTAGAGGAGGGTTAAAAATGTCTACATACCGATATTTTATCGATATGCATTTGTAGGAAAGATTATCGATACATAAATCCCAGTATCGATATTTTAAAATGCATTCGATTTTACCCGTTTATTTTTTTGTTTTGTTTGCCCCTTCAGTCTGGCGTGATTTAGTGCTTAGTGCAACGTTACTGCAGTCAGATGATCAGATCTCACCAGATCCAGGCCATGTGCCTCCGATCAGAGAACAGCAAGATGGCGGAAGCGCAACTTTAATATCCGGCAAATTTAAGAGCCGATGTCTAGCAGAGCTACGATTCCTACTTGACCATCGCCTCTCAGTCCACTGAGTCACTGGTCCCTCATGTCCCACGTTGACAAACGCAGGCGATTGAAGCTCGCCACACCGCGAGTCATCCTGCTGAGCTGCTGACGGTTTGTGGAGGTCTAAGTTGCCCTTTTGTTTTGAATGATGGTCAAATATTTAAATAAAAAGTGCATGATGTTGTATAACTATTGTTTAATGGTCAGTTCTCAATGTAAATATTAATATTTAATGATGCAGCAGGGTAGCGGGTTACTTTTACGATTGAATTTACAGCATCAGTCCTTTGAGAAGCTCTTCCATTACCAAAGCAAAATTGGTATTGTAACTAAAATATTGTATCGTATATTGGATCGAATCGTATCGGAAATAGTATCGACTTGGGACCTAGTGTATCGGAATCGTATCGTATCGGGAAGTCATTGGTAATGCCCAGCTCTAATTATTATGCCTGCTCTAAAAAAAACCCTTATGGAGTCTCACCGGTGAACTGACATGTTCCTTTATCACCATGAACACATACCAGCCTCCTACCAGAGGACACCAGCGGCCTGCCGGGGCGGCAGACCTACAGCAGTAAGCCAAGATGGCCAACGCATTGTTAGTTTGTTGTAGCGCAACATGACAACGCAGCAAACTGATATCCACTGAGTCCACTGTCTTCCGGTTCTTCTCACAGCTGCCTGGCTGGACTTGAATGCTAATGAGCCCCTGAAACAGGACCAGTGGTGTAAGAGAGACACTAATAGCAACACAGCAATAGATAATAGCACTGACAGTAAGATCAACTCTGCTGCTCAGGAAAAAGGCGTGCCCCCCCCCTTCTTGGGCTCTGTGAATGCTTTTGATCTTCAGTCTTTCACCTCTGCATAGCCCCAAATGTCTTCCCAGCCAGCTGCTGACACCTGGACTCTGTGAACAACTCAGTGTTGACTTGGCAAGCATTACCAGGTACTTTTCATCTTGAAGAAGGAATTACCTCAGTGTGCTGAGTATTCCTGGGAATATTGTTCATACCGAAAAAATACCGAACTGAAAAAGAAAACAAAATTATGCTCCTTGTGGCCAACTGAAACATGTTAGTGAATGGTGGAAGATGACATCTGAAGATCATCGCGGACACAAAGTTGTTCATTGGTGATGTGAGAGCACGACATACTGATAAAATACATTAAATAAATGTTCTACAAACTGATGAGCGAGAATGAGGCTCCACACTCTTGACAACCTCGCTAGTTATGTCACGTGGTGTCTGCCTCAGGGTTTGTACAAGCAGTAAAGATGAGCGCCTGTCTGCTCTCATACTGTCGTAGCTCAGGGACACACTTCAAAACAGCTGATTTCACACGGATCGTACTTGAATCAAACTACAGAGGAGCCAGCTAAAGTCTCCTCATCTCTAATATTCCCCGGACTGGAGGGATTCTGTCACATGTCCTACTGTAGGTGACATAATGAGGTCTTGTTTGTGATGGTCACTTGAGGCTTCATCCACGTGTTCTATCAGCAGCTGAACGAAGTGGAGGAGGGAAATCCCATGTGGGGCAGGAAAAAATTCGTGGCTTACATGGATCATGTGACTGAAGCCCCCTGCTGCTCATCCCTGCCAATCCTAAGCAAGTCATTTCTTTTTGTCAATTCTCTTTGAAATCAGTTCATATGTGGAAGGAAACCTGCGATGTCCTTTCACAAAGGAGCTCATGTGTTTGCTACCACTGGTCTGACTGAGAACTTTGTCTGGCGCCTGATGCCAGACCTTTATCACGCCGCCTCAGTGTGGATGTCTGCGAGCCTTGGTAATCCTCGTTTTAACTTCATCTGTGCACAGCAGGTGATGGTGTCCTTCCAGGGTAGGAGAGATGAGGGGCTCAGTGGGAGTTGGAGCTGACAGGAAGTTGGCTCAGGACTGCAGGCATCTGATTATTTGGCTCCAGCTGTTGCAGGCCTAGGAAATGTAGTCCATCCTTGCCTGTAGTTCTTCTTCAGAGCTAGCAACCATGTCAAAGTAATGTTGAAGTTGATGCACTCTTGCTCTGCCATGTTTGTGGCGGGAAATGGAGTGTTTGCTGGTCTCTGGTGCTGGCCAACATGGATTTTACGCACTAAGCCATGATCCACCATTGGCCCTCCTGGCTGACTCTTTCAGTGGCCTTGTGAAGAAGAAGAACTATTTGTTGTCTTCATAAAAAGAGACAATGAAATGTGTCCCTTGTGTTTAACTCGTCCTCCGTGGAGCAGTTAGTGATGCAGCGCTCAGGGGCCAAGCCCAGTTTTTTCTGTCAGTGCCGAGACCAGGAGTCCTGACAGCAGAATGAATGCAATATTATCTGTGTTAAGTATACTGTAAGTCAGTTGCAGCTGCTGGGCAGCAAGAATCCTACTGGTGATTCCGTGGTTCTTGGTCCTGAGTCCTTGGTCTGTCCTCCGACCACATCAGTTTATTCACTCCAGTTCTGCTGTCGAGGAGTCAATCAGAAAAACCTAATCAAAATTAACACAACCACTAAATTAACTCAAAAAAAACTAAAAATGAGATGTGGACGATTAAATATCAGACCTCTGAGGCTGAAAACTGAACCAGTGAATGAAGTGATACCTGACAGTTGTGTTGACCTGCTGAGTCTCACTGAAACCTGGCTGGTGACGATGAGGATGCTAGTCTGAATGAATCCACTCCTCCAGTCACAGGAACACTCATATTCCTCCAGGCTCTGGCCCAGGAGGTGGCGCTGCTGCCATTGTTGACACCAGTTTAGTAATAAATCCCAAACCAGAAGAAGTTTCCATTCCTCTGAAAGCCTGATTCTCAGTTTGTCTCCTCCAGCCTGGAAACTCTCCAGCCTCTCTGATTGATGATTGAGGACCGTCCTCCTGGTCCTGACTCTGGATTCTGATCTGAATCCTCAGAGTTTCTATCAGTTTAGTTCTAAATCAGATCAAGTCATGATTGGAGGAGACTTCAGTATTCATGAGGATGTTCATAACCACAGTCTGGTACTGCATTTCTCTCTCTTCTAGACTCAACTGGTGTCCATCAGTCTGTCCATGAACCCCCTCACTGTCACAACCACACCTCCACCTCCTCCTAACATGTGGAACTGAAGCTGAACATCTGGTTGTGTTTCCACAGAACGCTTTTATCAGACCACCAATCAATCACTTTGGAATTTGGACTGATCAACTACACTCCACTCAGGAAAACTGTAGTTTCCAGATGTTTGTCTGATCAGGCCACAGCTGGATTTAAGGAAGTGGTTCCATTGGTGCTAAATTCAGTGTCATGTCCCACTGTAACAGAGGGCGCTGTTGTCCACCTTCGTCCCTCCCAAACTGATCATTTTATCCATAGAGCAGCAGGCACCTTTGCAACAACTCTGGACTCTACTGGCCCACTAAAACAGAAAACTATGAATCCAAGGAAACAAGCACCTTGATACGGTTCTGGAACCTGACAGCTTCAACAAGAAACCAGAAACTGGAGAGAAGATGGTGCTGCTCCAAACTGGAGGAGTCACATGTAGTCTGGCAAGATGGCCTTAGAACCTAGAAGAAAGCCCTCGGTAGAACCAGAGCAGCCGACTACTCAGCACTAATAGAGGAACACAAGAACAACCCAGGTTCCTCTTCAGTACTGGAGCCAGACTGACAGAGAGCCACAGCTCTACTGAACCAAGTAGTCCTGTTTCCCTGGGCAGCAAAGAGTTCATGGAGTTTTTCTCCCATCAGCCTTCATGAGCTCAGTTCAATAATGTCCTCCTCTAAACCTCCACCTGTCTCCTAGACCCCATCCCAACTAAACTGCTCCAAGACTCTCTCCCCTCGTTAGGCCCTCCCTCTTAGATATGATCAATGTGGCGCTGGTATCTGGTTCCGTCCCTCAGTCCTTTAAAGTAGCAGGAATTAAACCCTCCTCAAAAAACAAGCCTGGATCCAGAAGTTCTACCAACTACAGACCAACATCACATCTTCCTTTTCTCTCCAAGGTTCTGGAGAAAGCAGCTGCTAAACAGCTCTGTGACTTCTCCACAGCAACAGCTGATTGGAGGATTCAGTCAGGTTCCAGGTTCATCCTAGCACAGAAACAGAACTAGTCAAAGGTACCAGTGACCTCCTACTGGCACCAGATGAGGGACTGGTCTCTGTGCTGGTCTGATTAGATCTCAGTGCAGCTTTGGTACCATTGATCACCATATCCTTCTACAGAGACTGGAACCTGTCACTGGTATTAAAGGAACCACACTAAACTGGTTCAGGTCACATTTACTAGGTCATCTCAGTTGGTACTAGTTAATGATGGTTCCTCTGAGACACTACAGTCAGTTCTGGTGTTCCACAAGGGTCTGTGCTTGGACCAGTCCTCTTCACCCTGTACCTGCTTCCTCTAGGTCACATGATCAGGAAACACTCCATTAATGTTCACTGCTATGCAGACGACACTCAGCTGAACTCATCAATGATCCACATGGAACAAACCAGCTGACTGAACTGGAGGCCTGTCTGAAGGACAGGAAACATGGAGGACCATCATTTCCTTTATTAAACTCTGATAAACTGAAGTTCTTGTGCTGGGCCCAAACACCTGAGGACCACCTGATCTGATGAGACAGGTACCCTGGATGGCACCACCCTGGCCCCCAGCACCACCATAAGGAACCAAGGAGTTCTCTTTGACCAGGACCCTTTAACTCCCACATTCAACAAATCTCCAGGACGCCTTCTTCCATCGACGTAACATTGCTAAGATCAGACACATCCTGGCTCAAAAAGATGCAGAAAAACTAGTCCCTGCTTTTGTCACTTCCAGTCTGGATCACTGCAACTCCCTCCTCCCAGGCTGGACTAATAAGTCCCTAAAGACTCTCCAGCTGGTCCAGAACGCTGCTGCCCCCCTGACTAGAACTGGTAGCAGAGACCAGGTCTCTCCTGGACTGCTTCTCTGCATGGCTCCCTGTCAGATTCAGAACAGAATTTAAAATTCTCCTTCTACCATCAAAGTCCTCAACAATCAGGATCCTTCATCCCTGACAGAGCTCCTAGTCCCCTATGATCTAGCTAGAACCCTTCACTCCCAGGATGCAGGGTTCCTGCTGGTTCCTAGAGTTCTAACAGTAGAATGGAGCCAGAGCCTTCAGCTATCAGGCTCCCCTCCTGTGGAACCGTCTCCCAGTTTCAGTCCAGGACCCAGACCCCCTCTCTAGGTTGAAGAGCAGACTTAAGACCTCCTTGTTGATCAGGCTTATAGTCAGGACTGCTTAGGCTGGCCCTTAGATCTGCTGATATAGGCTCAGACTGCTGGGATCTCCCATGATGCACTGGGCTTCTCTCTCCTCCTCCTGTCCTCATACGTGTTACTAACTCCTCTTCTTCTCCCCTCATCCCAGATCCTGGTGCTGCTGGAGGAGGCTGCAGACCTGAAGAGACTCCAGCTGCCACCTGTAGCTCCACCTGCTCACATCCCTGTCTGTCCATCAGTCTCTCCTCCCTTCTCTCCCTCTTTATCTCTGTCCCTCTCTTTCCTTCTGTCTCTGTCCTCCTCCATTCTCTGTCTTTGTCTCTGTCCATCAGTCTCTCCCCCTTTCTCTCCCTCTTCATCTCTGTCCTTCTCTCTCCTTCTGTCTCTCTGTCTTCCTCCATTCTGTCTTTGTCTCTGTCCATCAGTCTCTCCTCCTTTCTCTCCCTCTTTATCTGTCCCTCTCTTTCCTTCTGTCTCTCTGTCTTCCTCCATTCTCTGTCTTTGTCTCTGTCCATCAGTCTCTCTTCCTTTCTCCCTCTCTTTATCTCTGTCCCTCTCTTTCCTTCTGTCTCTCTGTCTTCCTCCATTCTCTGTCTTTGTCTCTGTCCATCAGTCTCTCCCCCTTTCTCTCCCTCTTCATCTCTGTCCTTCTCTCTCCTTCTGTCTCTCTGTCTTCCTCCATTCTCTGTCTTTGTCTCTGTCCATCAGTCTCTCCTCCTTTCTCTTTCTCTTTATCTCTGTCCCTCTCTCTCCTCCTGTCTCTCTGTCTTCCTCCATTCTCTGTCTTTGTCTCTGTCCTGCTCTACTGCTCTCTCTCCGTCCCCACTGATCCTGGATCTGCTGCACCTTCCTGCTGGTAAAGGAAGGTTCTGGTGGCTGCAGTTGCAGGATGTGCTGCTGATGGAGAATTGTTGGGTGGAGGTTCATTGAAGGAGGGAGGTGCTGGACCTGCTCTACTTGTAAAGTGTCATGAGAGAACTTTTATTTGTTTTTTGGCGCTTAGAAATAAAATTGACTTGACTTGACATGGACTCTCAGGCTTTAGAACCAGGTCTCTGTGGGCAATTAGCATAAAGAAGATGGATCATAGAGGCATCCTGAAACTCTGTACTTTTGCTGGGACAAAGTGAGACCCTCAAGCCACACAGAGTTCTACTGACATGGTACTGGAACCTGGTGATGGTGGGCCAGTAAAGGACTGGTTTCTTTCCTGCTATGAGCGCCTCATGATGCAAGAATTAGACTAAAGTGTGTGTCCCACCTTTCCCCTCCCCCCATATGCAGCCTTTGTATTTCTTTATCTATTAAAAAATAAATAAAATAGCAAATCCCCTGTACCACACAGTCATGAACAAGGAAACCTGATTAAAACATTACACTTAAAAGGGATACACAAACTAAATTATACAAGTGCTGCATTTACACACATATAAGATGAAAATAAATACAAAAATTGGCTCATACATTAGATAATACATGGAAGCACATTTTAGTACAGATCCATAAAATAAGTGAATCAACTTATTCACTTCACCACTACTGTCTAAATTTTGACTTCTCTTGCTCACCTTGATGCAAAATCATTCACTAAAATCATCATGGAAACGCCAGTAAGGCCAGTAAGGCCAGTAAGGCCAGTAAGAGTTAGATCCTGTTGCAAGGTTGACCTGAGCTAGGTTTAGGCTACTCTCAGCTCCAACTATGCCCACTGGAGGTGAGTGAAACGTCATATTCACAGTTCCTCCTGTGGTTGAATTGGTCGTATTTGTTTGCCCTCTCTACTTGTCACCCTAGTCCAGTTCCTTGGTCCTGATTGTGGTATCTGGGTGCTACCCCACTCCTCTCTTCAGACCATGACATGGAAGAAGAGGAGAGATGTTAATGATAAATGTGGCGCCGCCCACTCCAGCCAGCATATCTGACATGACAACATTATAAAACCAATGATCATCATGCAGGTGGGGTGCATGAAACCACCAACAAAAAAGGGTTGCCACGGCATGTCGAGCCTAATTTGATTTTGGTGCATGACATTTTGCATGAATCCAACAGAGAGCTGTGGCCCGCCTGGGACTCACCTGGTTATCACCTCTTCTCGATGGTGGATGATCAGGAGGTATCACCTGCTCCTGCCTGACTCCTGACCTGTACTTGGGTCCCTTACCATCTTTACTCCTACTTATTTGATCATTTGTATTCTGACTGATGTGTCTTGAGGTTTTTGACGGTTACACAATGACCACTGTGAAGTGTTTGAAGCTGTCAATCAAAGATGCAACTTACAGCTCT
This sequence comes from Aulostomus chinensis, assembly GCF_037954235.1. Taxonomy (NCBI): domain Eukaryota; kingdom Metazoa; phylum Chordata; class Actinopteri; order Syngnathiformes; family Aulostomidae; genus Aulostomus; species Aulostomus chinensis. Next base: position 550,362 of record NC_141336.1, on the reverse strand, counting down.
CCAGCTCCAGTGAGCAGGTCTGAGAATCCAGAGGAAAGCGGCTGAAGTCCATGTTACAAGCTGCCGTCACCGTCACTCTGTCCAACAGAAGAGCACACACATACACACACACACACACGCACGCACGCACGCACGCACGCACGCACACACACACAGATATAAGTTGTGAAGGTGTGACCAGCTCCTGCAGGTGAGACTTGGTCGTGTGGCCCTCAGCACTGTACACAGGTGTCTGAGGGGATGGGGAATGATGGAATTGCCCGACTAAAAGAGGAGAATGACGACACCGACTGCAACACCAAGCTCAGTTTGTCAGTTTCAGGGGGGCTCCATGAATGCAGGTCATTCCAAGCTGCATCTCATGGGAGGCCCATCATCTCAGACTGTGGAACCTCCTGGAAGAGGCCATATTGGAAATCCATCCATTTGATAATAGTCGATCGTCCCTCTGTGAGCTTTTTTCTTCCAGGACCTTTCCTCTCCCCCTGACCTGCTTGAACAGAACCCCTTTGTGTTCCAGGACCTCCAGATTCACCAATAAAGCACTCATTACACCTGTTTGTTTGGTTCCACTACTAACCAATAACCCAGAACCCAGAACCCTCCATCTGCCAAAGACTCAACAACTGCTGATGGAATCAACCTCAATGTGGCATCAGCATTGCTAAGTTTGAAGTCCTCAGAGTCTGTGGGTCTGAGCCTCCAAGGGTCTGGGCTCTGCTTAATTTTGATGCTTTGAAGTCTGTCTGTGGTGATCAAGATGATCAAAGCATTCAGACTCTCAGAGAAGTTTAAAGACCACACATCCCATGGGATGTGTCTCCTGTGAAATATCTGCTGGGATATGTATTCTGGGACATGTCTACAGGGATGTATTGACTGGGATGCGTCTCCTGTGATATATCTGCTGGGACGTTTCCAGAAAGATGTGTCTACTGGGATGTATCTGCTGGGATGTGTCCCCTGGGACATGTCTGTGGTACTGACCTGAGACTGTATAGGACATGTCCATCAGGAAAGACACGCAGCATGATGTTATCGGTGGTGGTGTCATGGATGAAGGATCTTTTGGAGTGGACAAAGAAGACATCAGGAACCCAGATCTTCTTCACCAGACGCCCGTCGAAGGTCATACTCTTGTTGGTGCTGCTGGTGAAGGACAGACGCTCGTCCTTCCAGTAGTGTCTCAGGTACAGCGTCATGGTGAAGTCCTGTTGGAACAATGTTTATGTTCATGTATGTCCATGGTTCCACTATGTCCTCCAGTCTCAGGATCTTCTAAGGCCTCCCCTCCAACCTCATACACCTAAGCTGCAAAGAGATGGTGACTAGATCCCCAGCAGCAGGGGTTTCACCATGACTGACATCAATTACGGATATTAGAACATGAGCAATCCAACCGGCTGAACCTGGTTCCTTGGACCAGCGTCAGGACTTGACATGTGAGCTTGAGTGGGGCTCTGAGCTCCAGGCTGGAGGTTTCTGCTCCCAAGGGTGTGTTCTTTAAAAAAAAGGAGGCGTTGCCAAGTGCAGCCCTGAGACACAGCAATGAATTACAGCCACTGATGAACAATCATCAGGTCTACAGCACAGTGTTTTACAGGACCACACACACACACACACACACACACACACACACACACACACACATCAAGAATGCCAGCTTGGATGAACCTCCTCACATGCAGTCAGAACACCATTGTTTGTCTCAAAAACGTTTTTCAGCTTCTAGCAGGTTTTCTGAGTTTCTGAGGTAAAGAATCACGGACAAACATGAATGTGGTAAACATGATAGACACCTGAGCTAGGAGGGAAGAAATGATGATGATGGTGATGGTGATGATGATGGTGATGATGATGATGATGATGATGATGGTGATGATGATGATGATGGTGATGGTGATGGTGGTGATGATGATGATGGTGGTGATGGTGATGGTGGTGATGATGATGATGATGGTGATGATGGTGGTGATGATGATGGTGATGGTGGTGATGATGATGATGATGATGGTGATGATGATGGTGATGGTGGTGATGATGATGGTGATGATGGTGGTGGTGATGATGATGATGATGATGGTGGTGATGATGGTGGAGGATTGAACCAGCAACCTCTTGGTTACTGGACAGCCACTCTGCCCCTGGGCTGTGTAGTATACAATAGTTTGTGGTCCTCCCACTATTTCAGAACCACAGTTGTAACCCTAGACAGAACCACGTTTTTTTGAGAACCAAGACAGCCTGAGGGACTCTTCTTTCTCTGGAGAAATCTGCATGTGGAGGAACAGTGCCACTCTTTGGCTGGGAAAGTCTTTTATTGTTCTGTTCTTCCTTGATTTTATTTGTGTGTTTCATCTTGATATTTTGTGACATTCAATCATTTGCTTGACTTGGATCTTTATGATCATTGTCAACTCTTCAAACTCCATTGACTTGGAGTTTGGTGTCCAGGTTCAGCAGGTGTGATGTGTTTTCTCACCATGTCCACCTCAGAGATGCTGTCCAGACTCTCCACCTGCACGTCAACTCCCACTGGTATGGCAGGACCTGCAGGACACAAGCACATCGTTAACTCACTGGCGGCGTCTGGCAGTGCGAAAACAGCCAGCAGGCATCTGAGCATCAACCATCAACCCCATGACCCCGGTTGACCCTCTACCACGGTGAGAATCACCATGCAATCAAGGACCACCACAAAATTTAACACCAGATTATTTTCAGTATTTCTGCAGCAGGGCAGCAGGGTGGAGCAGTGGTCCTCACTGTGGCCCCCCAGCAAGAAGGTTGAGGGTGGAGCCCCGGCTGCAGCACGGGGTCTTTCTGGGTGAGTCTCCATGTTCTCCCTGTTCCTGCTGGGTTCTCTCTGGTACTCCAGCTTCCTCCACAGTCCAAAGACATCAAGAGGGGACCAGGTTAATCCAGACTCTAAATTGACCGTAGGCGTGGCTGGGAGAGCCAATGGTTGTCTGTCTCTATGTGTTGGCTCTGCCATGGACTGGTGACCTGTCCAGGGGGAAGGCTGCTGGGATAGGCTCCACCCCCACCACCCTCAACAGGAGAAGAGGGAGAACATGGAGGGAGAGATGGATGGATGGAGGGATGGGATTCAGGGGATAGTCTTGAATTGGGTGAGGAGCTACTTAGAGAGAAGGCAATAGGTTGTGATGATGGGTGGTCATATGTCAGAATGCTTGGACATGCTGTGTGGCGTTCCACAGGGATCAGTACTGGGACTGATGCTATTTAACATTTACATCAATGACATCTGTAATGTATCAATGCTGTTACAATTCATCATCTTTCAAGAGGATACAAATATGCTGGCCTCTGGGGAAAATTTGCAGCAACAACATTAGAATTCAGCAAATTAAAACAATTCATACAATGAATCGGAGACTCAGGCGGTTAAAAACCTTTGCTGTTTTTGGTTCTGAGAGGGGGAGGAGTATCTCCAAGACCAAAACCTCTTTTGAGGACTTGCTGTTAGACAATGAGTCACACCAGTATGAACTGGTGCTGACACTTGGCCCACTCTGATAGTCTCAGTTCACTTGTGTGGGGTTCAGGAACTGACAGCTCTTTCAGTGAAGCAGTGTATGAAGGAGAGAAGGGCACATTGTGCAAGTCAACAGGAAGTGGAACAAGTGACCTAAATAAACTGGTGAATTCTCTTTACAGGCTCTAAATCTGAACATCTAAATCTCTCTGTCTCTCCTCTCATCTCTGGCCATTGTACGAGCCATAACGTTCTAACGCACTGTAACTCCAGCGCTCTGTATCACTTGACCATTGCTGCCATGACCTCTGACCTCTGTATAAGGATAACAGAATTACATGTGACCCTCTCACATACCAGCATTCACACAGATAAAGACCAAGTGAAACGAATGTTTACAGGCGATTTGAACCACTTTGCATCACTTATCAAGAGTCAGTAATCCAGAGAGATTAGCAGAGACACTAAATGATAGATTAGAGTAACCAAAGCCTTTCAGATAAGGGGCTTCTGAGGCATCTCTGTGTTTGGGATTATTCTTGATTTACTGGAACAATGGCATCATGAGAGTTGCACCTTTTGTCAGAGTACAAATACATGATTTAACAATGACATACCATTATGAACCACGAGGAATGAACTCATGAGAATGTATCAATGTCTATCTATCCATCAATCTATGTATCTAAAAATGAAATCGTTGAAACCAGCAAGGCTTAGTGCACCTTTAAGTGTGTATGTTTGAGTGTGCGTGTGAAGAAACCTGTTTTCAGACATAAATTTGCACAGTTTCATTGTGGCAACTTGCCCTTCATACGGGGACAAAACTATCAAAACAAAAGTTGTCGTCACGGTCTATGTTGTCCTCCTCCACTTTATCTGGTTGGTCTGAGTCGCGGGGGCAGCAGCCTCAGCAAGGAAGCCCAGACTGTCCTCTCCCAGCCACGTCCACCAGCTCTTCAGGGGGAATCCTGAGGCGTTCCCAGGCCAGCCCAGAGATATAATCCCTCCAGCGGGTCCTGGGTCGGCCCCGAGGTCTCCTCCTGGTCAGACAAGTCTGGAACACCTCCTGAGGGAGGCGTCCTCACCAGATACCTGAACCACCTCCACTGACTCCTACCTGGAGGAGCAGCAGCTCTACTCTGAGTCCCTCCTGAAGGACTGAGCTTCTCACCCTGTCTCTAAGGGAGAGCCCAGCCTCCCTGAGGAGGAAACTCATTTCGGCTGCTTGTATTGGCGATCTTGTTCTTTCAGTCATTACCCAGAGCTCATGACCACTTAACTGCCTCAACGACTTCTGCCCCGGAGAATGGACACCCCCCCTCCCCAAGTCATCCTCCAACTGTTAGACCTGCCTTCACCAGGCTACCAGAATCAGCACAAGAGACAAAGTGTCCACACAAGGAGCTCAAGGTTTAACAAACGAGGTTTATTAGTGTACAGTGGTCGTGTCTGAGACACAACAAACAAGACACTAATAAAACGCACGGGGCGCAAAATTAAAATTTGGAAAAACACTAAATCTAAACACGGGCAGCACTGTAAGCTGAAGGAACGATAACAAAAAGGCGACCACCAGACTAACTCTGGGGTGAAATAAGAATTTGGGGGAAAAAATAGTCAAGGCTGATGAATCAGCGAGCCAAACAGAATGGGAACGGAAATCAAAAGGTCAGCACTCAGCTGCTATAATCCGGCAAATGACTAACAAAAATACCACAGAAATACTGGGTCTTCTGGCACACCTTAGTGGCTCAGGAAAAAGTGGAGCGAAATCACACTTAGAAAAAGTAACAATCAACGAGGAGGTCTCTCTACTCGGACTAGAAAGGTAACAATGAGAAAAAAATAGAAAACAGCGACGAGACAGCAAACTCGGAACAAACTTACAAAAATGCACAGAAGGTGAGCAGGTCAAGACGATGGATGCTATTCAATATTCCAGCACATGGAAACAACCAGCTCAGACTTAAATACCCAGGGGGGGTAATCAGGGAATGGATTCAGCTGGTGTTTCCTGTGTGCCACAGAGTGACTGACAGAGGGAGCAGCCAATCACCAACCAACAGGGGCGGAGCTTGGAACTGGGTAGAGAGAGGGAAATGGCACAGGAATGCTGGATCATAACACCAACTCTGTTTGCTCCATGGAATACGTGTTGGTGGGATTGAGGAGTTCCTCAAAGTTTTCCTATTTCTGTACAATTATCTTCCCAGTTGACATCAGCAGCCTCCCGTCTCCACTGTAACAGTGTGGGCAAGTTGCAGCCTTCCACCCCTGAGGCGATGGACAGTTTGCCAGAACCTTTTCGGTACGACCTTACGTAAACATTGGGGTCAGAGTTGGTCAGTGTTAGGTTGGTTCCAGTAAGGTTAGTCAGGGTTAGGTTGGTAAGATTTCTTAATTGCCTGCCCCCCCACAGGGATAAATTAAGTTTTTTGAATCTGAAGCATTCGGTTCGTCTGGGTTACTTTGGTTAGGTTAGTCCAGGTGAGGTTAGTTTTGTTGATTTGGGTTTGGTTGGTTCAGTTTAGGGGAAAACAGTTTTCTCTGTGGCAGCCAAGTATCCCTTACTGATGGAAAGAGAGTAAAAGCTGAATATCATGAAACCTAGTAAGATAGGATTTAACTGTGACCTGGGTTAGGGTTGGGTTAAGGTGCTCTATGACACTGGAGAAAAATGCTGAAATCAACCAATAACGCTTGTAAACCTGCAATATACAGGGCAGATGGTAAGAAAACCAAAATATGAAAAACAAAAATTAAAATAAATGAACCACTCAAATAAGTATTAAAAGAATTTTAAAAAATCAAAAGATTCAAAAAGACTGTATTTGTACTCTGAAAAACATCTGCCAGCGGAACTTCCACCATCCCAGTCCAGCAGACACTCAACAACCAGGTCCAGCAAGCCTGGAAAGGGGTCAGGGCACAGAGAGCCAGCCAGCTTAGCACTTAGATAAGGACCTCTGTGTGGCAAAGGACAGGGTTCGTACCACGAAGGTTTAGAAAACTAGTCCACAATCTTAGTATTAAGGCCACTGGTTAGGTTTAGGGTAGGTGGCAGGGGTGAGGGTTAGCGTGTTTGGGGGTTAGCGGATTATAGAGTTAGTTGGTAGTAATTAGGTTAGAGGGTTAGGCCAAATGGAGAGCACAGTACTCTTAATAGGGTACTCTGAGGGGCATTGGCTCTCAGGGTTTATACAGCTGATGTTTTAAAATATTGTTGTTTTTTTAAAATCCAAAATGATTTAAAAATTCTTGTTAAAATTTAATTAAAATAAAATTGAGTTAAAATTGCAGCATAGATTGGGTCACAGGGCAGGACTTAACAGGAATTTTTTTTTTTTAATCAAGTTCTCCAGACTCAAAGGGTCTCTGAACCATCAACCCAGGTGGTTACCCTGAAAGAGACTAAATTGCAGGTTAAATAAAAAACATGGTAAGATAAGATAAAATAATATCTTATAAATCTTTAAAAACCAGGGATTGTCATGTAATTTAAAAAAAGTAATAACACGTGTCGTGTGCAGGATGATCTCCATCCCGTGAAGTTTTTACTTTAGAGACAAGATGTCCTATGTTCAATAGGTTCATTACAAAGAAAAACTTCACCAACTGTGACTCTGCACACGAATGCATCCATCAAACCAGTTCTTTATCCTAGTCTTCATGAACAGGGGAGCGGGGAGTCATGCGCCTCTCCTTGCTGCAGGTCCAGGTGGATGGTAGAACTATAACTTCCAGTTCACCATTTTTTCTTTGCAACTGAACCCAGTCAACCAGAGGTGTACCTTTGGGTTGGCAGACTTCAAAGACCCTTAAAGAGGATGGACAACTGCTTCCTGATGATGTCACATGCTGTTGGTAACTGCTGGATATTATGGCACCTGACTGAAAGACTCAAGGGGGGTGAGATTCAGCCACTCTCCAGAATAAAAGCCTCTGAGTAGCATATAGACATATTGAAGCTTTCTGTACATTTGCGGTGTGGAGCGATGCATCAATGACCCTTTAACCTTTTCATCAAGACTGAAAGATTTAAAAAATTCAATGGCAAAGCTCCCACTGCTGATACGACATCAAGTGTGAGTCTTTGTCCAGAACCAGCTTGTTTGCTGTCTAGGTGTTCCAGTCCCACTTTGAGAAAGGGATTTATTTTATATTTTAAAAGTCCTGTTTTAGTCGGACGAACTCTATTAACCAACTTTCTCTCACCTGATGTAAAGGGACCATGTGTTCCATTAATAAAAGCAGTTACAATTCAAGTTAGGTACCAAAAACAAAGTGCTGGTTGGAGGTGAAATGAATAAACACAAAACATGTTGTACTGAGTGGGGGGGGGGGGGGCACTGATACTGGAACACTACTCAGACCAGGCAGACTGTTCTGGTCAGCTCACTGGAAGTTTATTCAACTAACATGACAGACCAGTGCTCTGCTTGCTAACAGGCAGTAAGCTCCGCCTCTCACGCACCCTGGAATCCCATGCTGTCCTGTGATAGGCAGAGGGCAGCTGACCCACCTCCAGACTCAGTGCAGTCATGAATCCAGCTTCTTGTGTTGGTCCACACTGATAATTTATTCTCTTCGCTCTGTCCAAAGACTGAAATGTAGACGTTAGCAAACCAACAGCACACAGACATACAGAATGAAATCTGAATCAGTACACAAGGATGATCTCATGCAGTGACTACAAGTAAACCAGAGGCAAGAAAATTAGAAAATTCCTCTCTCTTTTCTTCCTCCACAGCAACACGATGCACCAAACCTCCATGGAGGCTCTGTTTGGGGTTGATGATCACACTGTGAGGTGGCTCTCCACTGTGATGTCTCTGTGATCTCAGCCAGACAATACAGAGAGCTCTCTCTCACTGATTTGTCTCAGTGTTGAAGAGGAAGTTTGACCATGTTCCTCTGGGGGAGCAGATATTCTCATGAGAGGAAATACTTCCAACATGAATCACTGTACTTTTTATTTCAAATCTTTTCCAGTATCAGAACATTTCATTTCATGAGAATAAATGACCTTAGATAAAAGACGTGTCCTGATATGTTTCACGTGTAGATGGATTGTACAAAGGGCCCGTGACTATCATGAGCATGGAGAGAGGACCGCTCAGTCCCAGCAGAGTCCTCCTGCTGCACTGTTAATTATCTCCATCGCGAAGGAAGTCAGTCGCATTCAGGTACATTAATACTTGGATATCAAAGTATCTCGAGTCAGGATGTATCTGGATGTACTTTTACTGCTACTTTTGGATTTCCCCGTTTTTGTGGCTGCTCCTCAGTTGGGACACAGTGTCATTTGCGGGGTAACAGCTGTCTGATGGCGTAACAGATTGGTGCCTGTGCTAATCTGAACTGTAAGCAGGAGGAAGTACTGCCAGCTTAATCTGCTCATCACTGCTGCTGTGCAGCTAGGAGGAGCTAGGCTATCACTGCTAACCACAGAGCTACACTCTGGTCACCTCAAATGGAGCTAGTAAGTCCAGATGGTATGTGGGTGTTTCTGTCCAATCCATCAGAGAGCACTGCGCAAAGCTTTCACTCCAAGAGAGGAAACCAAAACTGTGGTGATTATGTTGTGGCGGTGCTGGCCTGACCTCAGGTCCCCGAACAGATGACACACAGAGACAGCATGGCACTTAAGTGCTCGCTGATAAAGCAAATGACATGTTGGTGTTGTTCATGACATTTCCAGACTCAGCCTCCATCATTTCGTGCGCGCGCACACCACCAGTCAACTGGTTGCAGACACAGTGGTATGCAGATATCAGTGATGATGTCATATGCTGTTGGTAACTGCTGGATATTATGGCACCTGACTGCAAGAATTAAGGGGGATGAGACTCAGTCACTCTCCAGAATAAAAGCCTCTAAATGGAAGATGGACATGTTGCAGCTTTCTGTACATTTCAGCAATGCATCAATGGCCCTTTAACCTTTTCATCAAGACTAAAAGATTAAAACATCTCAGTGGCAAAGCTCCCAGTGTGAATGTGCGGATGAGGCTGCAGCGGGGGATTATTGGGAACCATCACAAGCTCTGTTGATTTCCCTCAGATGAGAAAAAGAGCAAGAAGTAGATTTTACCTTCTTTTAAATTCTGAAGGTGACGTTTGCTGCTTGTTTCATCCCAATAAATCTATAAGCACTTTGATGACTGCTCATCGTAGGAGGAGCTTTTATAAATAAATGGAAAATGACCATGAGTGTAAATGTAACCCCAGGTAACATCATCAGGTTTGATTAGGAGTGGCTTTATATGGCTCCAGCAGTGAGACTTTCAGGGCCTCTAAGGGCTCCACATGCCTCTGTGAGGGCCCCTATAAGGGCTCTACAAGGGCCTTTGTAAGTGTTTCGGTAAGGGCCTCTGAGGTTCTCTATGAGGGCCACTGAGGATCTTTGTAAGGGCCCCTGAGGGCTTCTATAAGGGCCTCTGTGAAGGCCCATATAAAGGTTTCCAAGGACCTCTATATGGCCTCTAGGAAGCTCTATAGGGGCCTCTATGGGGCTCTTTGAGGGCCTCTAAGGGGCTCCATAAGGGCCTCTGAGGGTTTCTATAAGGGCCTCTGAGGGTCTCTGTAAAGACTCTTTTGAAGGGCCTCTGATAGTCTCTGTAAGGGCCTCTGAGGGCCTCTTTAAGAGCCTCTGAGGGCTGCCAGCTGCTGGAGGTTGAATGACAGTAAGACAAGCTCACCTCTGACTTAGTGACCTCTGGTAAATCCGCAACATTGCTAAACCATTACAATTTCTGAAAAGCACACAGAGGCTTTGGTGTACAGTTGACAGATCATGCATACATCAAATGACGTGGCCAATGGTGTTCCCTCTCTTCCCTTCTGCACAGATTAACAACAAGCTTAATGTGTTATTTTACTGGGGATTAAGAGCAATAATACAGCCCACATGCCAGCCACACTAACCCCCTCTGTCCAGCAGCACATATCTCTTAGCACATGTACAGCAGTACTCACTCATCCTTGCTGCCACTGTGTACATGAATGTTCCCTGACACTCCTGCATGGACCTGAAACGTGTTTTCTCTTCATCTCTACTCATCTATGGGGTGTGTCTTTGGGTTCAGACTCACTTCTTTGACCCAAAATAAAACAATCCTGGAAAACATGTCAGGCAAAGATGCTGCTCCAAGTTTAAGCAGCAATGAAGAGGTTTTTGCTTTAACCGATTCAGCAGGACGAGGTTCATGGTTGGAGAGAAATGAGACACCGGCATCTTCTCGCTGTCAGCCTGCTCTTCTGTCTGACAGCAGACACGTGTGACTTCCCCCTTGAATCATTGGGGGTTGTTGTTATTTGCAACAACGGGATCAAAACATGTGGTTGGGCTTCTGCAAATCCACAACATCAACTTAATGAGGATGTTAGAACAACTAGAAGAGAAGACAAGGGGGGTGATGGAAGACGAGGCAAAGCGAGAGGGGAAACTAAGCAGATGAAGAACAGAGCTGCTGAGATTGTCCGAGCCAGCAGCAAGTATTTACTTTCACTGTCTACAACAACATGACGCCACCCCCCCCCCCCCCACACACACACCCACACACACCCACACCATGATAGCACCCCTCACATCGCTGCCATTCCTGCTGTGGATGGCTCGTGTGGAGTGGTGCTGATAGCTACTCGGCTTGGAGGGCAACTGTGGTCCAAGTGTCAACTTTATTTGTCATTAACATTAAAAGTACAATGTTCAATCAAAGCATTTTGCACCTGAAACCCCTTAAATAGAACCACAGCTCCTGCTGGGCCAGGAGACACAGGTGATGGTTCAACAGTCCAGATGAAGAACTGGAGAGGTGATTGTTAGCATGGCTCAAAACACCAATTCAAATAATCATGTTCTAAAAAGATTTAAAGGATTTCAGTTCTAATGCGGTTCCAGTCAGCTCGGCAGGTTAAAATCATCAGTGTGTACATTTTGTTAAAGTTGCTCAACAATTAAGATGAATTCCACCAGATAAAACTTGATTGAGTTCTGTTTTCCTGTCAAATTTCCACTACAAGACAAGATATTCCTTTAGGGTCCATAACTGGTTCCTCACCAGGTATCAATATCAGTGTCCCAACACACACTCTCAAATACCAGCACCACACACACACTCGATGGACACTGATGGTAGGAAGTCACAATCGTAGCTGAGTGTAAATAATGGATGCAGAGTGTTTGTGACACTCATCACTAGCAGGTCTACTTGCAGTACTGAAGATATGGAGTCATGTTGAAGTGGAAACTGCTCCCTGATCTGTTTGGATGGAAAAGCCATGTTCAACAGAGGACAAATGACTGGAGGGCTGCGTCGTTTGTCGGGCGAGACTCTCTTTACTCATGTGACCAGAACTGGGACTCGGGGGCCACTGCCCTGGCTATTTTTAGTCCTAGTCCCAGTGTGACCTGCTCTACACATAAGGGCGTACAAAAGTGTTCAGACGTATGGGTTTTGAAACTAGACCCGGATCTGACAGACCCATGAGCATGTTCTCCAGTGAAACATTCATGGTGCTGCAGGAGGAACCCTACACTCCAATTCTGTTGAATGCTATAATGACAATAAAGGCTTACCTACTTACTTACTTTCTAGCACTAGTAGTACTGGTACTGGAAGTACTAGTAGTACTAGCACACCTCCCAGATCCCTGACTGATGCTTCTGCTGGAGGAGGCTGCAGACTTGGCGAAGGCTGACACCTACCACAAGTAGCACTAGTGCTTGTACTAATACTAGTACTAATGCTAGTAGTACTTCCAGTGCTACCAATACTATTGGTGGTAGTGTCTCCCTCCCTGTCTCTCCTTATCCATCTGTTTGTGGCCCACCATGGTGATGCTAGTGTGTCTCCCCACTCTGGGCTCATTATGCATCAGATCTTAGGATGGGGATGTGGATTGGACTCTGTAGGTTCTCTGATGTGGGAGCCCCATCCTGGGTGGGGTGACTGCTTGTCAGCAGCCATGAACACAAACCTCTATACATCCAAGAGGAAGAGAGAACAAGAGGAGTGGACACCTACCTCCAAATGCTGGCCTCATGGTGAAGTCGTGATCATCTACTTTGAGTAGATGTTCTGTCTTCACTTTGCGAGACTTGGTCACATCTGGCGGCTTCTTCACCAAGGAGCTGGAGGAGCAGGAGGAGGACAGTCACGGTCAATCATGGTGGCGTTATTGTGTCACGCTGTAAAACCTAGCAGTACATCTTAATAAAAGAATGGAGTTCATAGAACTCATATGACACAGGAAGTTCTAGTTCCTCAAGTGATGAACTCACATGAAGATTGACTAGCTGCTATAATGACTCAGTCATTTGGAGTTCGATCAACTCTTTGTAGATTTTCAAGTTAAGTGCTACAATTGCAATGAGTTATGTTCACTTGTCTGATCGAAACTGATTTCATGTTCTCACCATATTTCAGATCTTTGCTCGGGCCTGATTGTTTTATATTTTTTTTAAAAAAGGTTTCATGTTGGCGGCCCAGTGGAGTAGTGGTCCTCACTGTGGCCCCCCATCAAGAAGGTTGAGGGTGGAGCCCCGGCTGCAGCACGGGGTCTTTCTGGGTGAGTCTCCATGTTCTCCCTGTTCCTGCTGGGTTCTCTCTGGTACTCCAGCTTCCTCCACAGTCCAAAGACATCAAGAGGGGACCAGGTTAATCCAGACTCTAAATTGACCGTAGGCGTGGCTGGGAGAGCCAATGGTTGTCTGTCTCTATGTGTTGGCCCTGCCATGGACTGGTGACCTGTCCAGGGGGAACCCCGCCTCTCGCCTGTACTCGCTGGGATAGGCTCCCCCCCCCCCCCCCGTGACCCTTAATCGGAACAAGCGGAAGACAATGGATGGATGGTTTAATGTTAGATTTGATGCAGAAAGTGAGTTTATCCTGTTTTGTGATTAATTGCTGACTGTTGCTATGACGATGGGTATTTTTGTGGTGACAAAAGCTGTTTTTTTAACACAAACCCTGATCTTTTCCCATAACCAAGTGGTTTTCATGCCTACACCTAACAAGACCTTAACCACAGCGTTGTCACACCATAAAACTTGTACTTGACATTTTTTTCGGTTTGGGGAAGAACAGTGCAACATGTCACGCTTGTGCACACACGCAGAGCTGAGCTGTTCAAGCGCCAAGTGCACTGTGCACCTACACCGCCGCCATTACATGGTGCTCACGGAGACTGAAGCGTAGCTGAGCGGATACACTCACGCGTGGAATATTCAGTGGTTAATCAGCATTTGCTTCCAGTAAACCAAGTCAGGTAATGCTGTTCTGTCTTTCATGGGCTTGCTAGCTTGGCGTTTTCAAGCTAATACATTTCAAGCTAGTTAGCCTTCGCCTCAAGTTCCAAGGAAAGAACTGTTTGAGGTTTTTGACGCCTGCACAGTATTCTCTTACCAAATCACTACGTGTCAAAATTACAAGAACCAGTTGAATAAATTGGTGTCCATTCGTTACATTCTGTCACCGATCCTAGCTAGCAGGTCATCAAACTGGCCAGTCGTCATCCGAAAATACCGCTTGAAGCGGCAGTTACGGAGCCCCTGGAGGAGCTCTGTTCACCGAGCTGAGCTCGCCTCTAGATGGTGTTGATAACCCAGATACGACGGCGTTTAGTTTTCCGATGTATTTCTACCTTCCACAGCAGGTACAACGCAACAGTTCTGTGAATATTCATGGTGAAATGGCGGAAAGAAACGTTGCCAGAAATACTCGCTCCTCGGCCAGTTGAGCGAACTCGTGTATTTGTGCGAATGACACTAAAATGATCCGGCATCAAATTCCCGAGAATGACACGAAATTTGGGTTCGCGTCCGGTGTGAACACACAGTCGGGCTTCCAACTCCTAAACTACAAGGCCTACAGATTTGGCCAATACACCGTTGGATTCGGGCCAGCGTCAGCGACGCGGCCACAGGCCCTAACAACGCTGCTTGTTTTTAATTGTTTTTTGAGCCTATGGTTCTAATGTGAATTCATCTTCATTTCAGTTGTGGCTGAATCCAGGGACCCAAGTCATGTGGAAATGTGAGTTGTGTGCCATCACAGTCAGTTTACTGAGACTCCAGGCCAGTATTTCACAGTTCTCCCTTACCATGCTTATATCACAATGGAATATTTCTTTATACTTTTGTGTTTGGTGCAGGTCTATGGCGAATTCCATAGTGTTGCCAGTCAAAGCCTGCAATATTCCTTCTTCGCTGCTCTTGATAGAAACATGCCACAGCTGCTCAAACTCTACAAAGAGAGGAGGACTGGAGCTTTTGGTGGGAAGATGAGAGATCAGCTGATGGCATACAAGGAGCAGGTAAGTGTGTTCATCTGTTTGCTGAGGGTGCAAGAAACTGAAAAAACACTGAACTGATGAAACTGCTCTTCAATCGGTCTATCTCTTGCTCTCATGAAAGGACAAGAATGACAGCAGCTAGAACAGCAGCCCTGGGTGGCCTGCCACTCCACCTAAAAGAAGACTCATCAGAGGTCTGCAAGAGTTGCAACGTAATTTCTCATTCTCCATTACGTTTCATTTTTCACAAGTTGTTATTGGGTTAGGGTTAGGGTTAACTTTAGGTTGGTAACCTGCCAAGCAACTACTTTTACAAACATTTTGATGCAGCCTATGACGTTTGGCTCCATAAGCTGACTGTGAAGCCAGCTCTCTCTGGTACAAGTGTTTTTGTTGGGAAAGCTGTACTGACACAATGCTAGGACCCTGCACACTGATCCAACAGTATGCTCAATTTCTATTTGTATTGTTATTTCTGCTTCATTTGCCTCGTTAAAACATGTTTTGTATGCGTTCCCGACCTCATGAGTGTTCCATATTTCAGTCGGAGGAGTCTGAAGCAT